>NC_133666.1:414228141-414449460 GCF_037893015.1 Macrotis lagotis
TAAATCAACAAAGCACCAACATCATTAATACTCCCCCCCCCAACACGCACCCTGCAATTCCTTTTATAGCCAAATAAAGAAGGCAAGTATTGTGGTCCTGAGTGCTACTTAATAATGCAGTCTATCCGAAATAAGTCTTCACCCTCAGTTTAAAAACAAAAGAATAATCACAAGAGTGGAATTTAAGCTTCCCGGGTGTTTCTTAAAAGAGGAGGGAAAGAGGAAGGAAAGAAACCTCTGAAGCGTTTAATTGCTGATCGGTCTTTTACCAGCTTTATATTTCTCTATAAATTATTATGAAAATAATAAAATATATGTTTATATACATACGTTATGTTATGTATACTTTTAATCTCCAAAGAACTGGAAGCCCTTTGGGGGGGGGGGGGCGTTTGAAATAGCCCGAGAATGGTTAGATTCCAAGTTTAGCATAAGTGCCTCTAGTAGAAACTAATAACAATAGCAGAAAGAGAAGAAAACGGGTTCATTCAAAAAGTGAGGTTCCAACGCCAGGCCACGGGACTGAGCCTCAGCGATTCACACTTTCCGAGGCAGTAGGAGGCTCCTTTCAAAAGAGACCAGAAGTATTTAGGACTTGAGGGAAACCCTTGTACCGGAAGAAAATGGCCTAAACACAATAGGACTCGCCATTTTCTCTTTGCGAAGCACAAAGCCCTGCACAGCTTCAGCACCACACAAAGAGAGCGTGGGCCGGAGGAATTCTTTCACATTTTCAGGAAGCAAAAATGATCTTCTTAGAACAAGAGTCAGCCTTCTTGGGTTTCCAGACCACACTTGCACCCCTCCACACCCTTACTCCATGCCATAACCCCAACATTCCCCCCAAAAAAACCATTCACAAGGGATAGGAAGAAACCCACCAAAGGAAAGCTCCTATCCAACTTAAACCCTGAAAAAGCAAAGTCCGACAAAGAAACTAGTAAAAGGACACGACCCTAGGTCCACTTCAGGCTAGAAAAATCTGAACTTTGCCCCCCCCCCATTCTATACCCCGTCCCCTCCTACTCTCCCTCTTTCTTCCAGTGAGAGCCAGGGAAATCAAGAGCTTAGAGACGAAAGCAGAGTGATTTTGACTCCGAAATCCTCCCACTGCCAGAAACCAACCTTGCAGAGCAGAGAAAATGTAAGTGACTCTACGTGGATGCCTTGGACCCCAGGAATATCCTGGCATTGTACTCTGCTTGCCCACCGCAGTAAGAGACCTGCGCAAAGAGGTCCGCTTCTCCCACAGTCCAAGAAAGCGAGTGCTCTGTTCAGCATGCATTCAACTGAAAGGAACAATTAGAGCATCGCTGGCAAAAAGTACAAGCCTCAGTAAATAAAAATTCCTAAGACACCGCAATATACAGAAGAAAAAGAAAACAAAACAAACGAACACGCACACACACACCCCATCTTGCGGCTCAGAACAGCGGTAATGCAGAAGATTGTACTTACAGCCTGTGTTAAATTGAGTAATCCTCATCCCAGTTTTTTTTTTGTTTGTTTGTTTAAAAAATGATTTGTTTTTGCACATCCTCCACGGTTCAGAAGGACCGAAAACAAAAAATCTTGTCGCGGGAGGGGGTGGGGTAGGTGGGTAATCTAGTTTTTCATTGTCTAAGCTCTACACAAGCAGCCGAGGGGAAGACACGCATTGCTGTGTGTCTTCTCATACTTTCTGCTTGGAATTCAGAAGCTCTGAGCTCAGTAAAGCAGAGCTAGCGTTCTCTCTCTCTCTCTCTCTCTCTCTCTCTCTCTCTCTCCTCTCCCTCTCTCTCTCTCTCTCTCTCTCTCCCTCTCCCTCTCTCTCTCTCTCTTTCTCTCTCTCTCCTCTCTCTCTCTCTCTCTCTCTCTCTCTCTCTCTCTCTCTCCCTCTCATTCTCTCTCTCCCTCTCCTCTCTCCTCTCTCTCTCTCTCTCTCTCTCTCTCTCTCTCTCTCTCTCTCTCTCTCTCTCTCTCTCTCTCCCCTCCCTCCCTCCCTTTCCCTTTCGTTTTCCCTTTCCCCTCCCTCTCTCCCTCTCTCTTCTCTCTAGCTAGAACTCTTCCCCCCACCTTTTTTTTTCAAAAGAGGGCAGGTCGCTTCCTGCATCCCAATGAGTTAAATCAGTCACTTTCCTGCTCATGCATCATCAGCCCCTTTAACAACCCGGGGGCTGAAGGCACAAAAGAGCATTGAGCTGCCTCAGATTTGTGTAGAAGGCTTGTCCTTAATTTGTTTTCGGAGTATAATTAAATCATGTATTTCGACCAATATAAAAATACCACATCCCTAACTTTAACAATTGAACTACTAATTGTAACCTTTTAAATAAATACCTTAGTGTGCTCCTCTCCTTGGCTAGAGTCTGAAACTCCACAATAGATAAGTCCAGGTTTTGCTCTCATCACGACCTTCCCCCTTCCTCACATCAAGGTCACATTCACACAATTTACAATTGCTTTCCAATGAAGTCTTATATCAACACCCTATCTTTGGAAAAATTATAAGCTTTTATAGGCATGGATAAGATATGTACATACTAAATATGAAATATATACATATACATACATATGAACACAGTCAATAATGGACTTTGGGGGGGGGTCTACTAAAACTGAAAGCTTTGGTACAAGGTTTCTCCTTCAGCCTTTTTTTTCCCCACCCCCAGTCACCCACCCACCCGCAAAAGACTGGCAGTTTGTAATGCTTTTTTTCTGTTTGGTTTCTTCAGGCGGATGTTTGTCTTACTGGAAAAATTAGTCTGGCTGGCCTTTCTTACTCTCAGACATATATCTGAGGCCTACAATTCTACTCCTGACAAGGGAGAGGACTGGGGAAATGCTCCTCACTTTTTTTTTGGTGTATATGGGTTTTTTCCTACCCCTCTCTCACCTCTATTCCTCAGGATCTGAAGAAGATAGTCAACAAAGAGAAGTATTGACTTCTTGTGGGTTCCCTCTTCGAAAGGAAACCCAGCCTAAACCATATAAAAGGGTAAGTTTTCAAGGACTGGGGTTTGGGTTCTGAATGAGGGAGAACTGAGCTTATGGTTAAACAGCATTCTATTTCACCCTTACTTTCAAGCAGTTTCAGAATTTGAAAAAATGTGGACATGTTTCCTTTATAAGGAGACTCCTGTTCAGTTTAAGGGGTGACCAAGTTCCATGCTCCCAATGCTTGAGAATCTATTAGAATGACATTATTTTTCTCTTTTATTTGTCTTAAACCTATCTCTCTCTGTCCATACTCTAATTCCCCACCCCCAATCTCAATCTCTTAATGCCAACTGTACTTCTTCAAATAGGCTGTAATCCTTCTGTAAGAGATTAAAAGATAGCTGCAGTTAGGATCACCAGAAGGAAATGAAAACACATAACCTCCCTCACCCTGCACCCCAAATTCCCTGGCTCCATACTTGGGCAGCATTTCCTGAGGCCTTGCTTCACCTTGAACATTGTAGTCAATACAGCAGCATCGAGGATGTGCTGTGCCTCTCTTGTTGCTCCCTGGTCAGAGGCATCTGTTTAAGAAATTCAGCAACAGGAAGAAGATAAGTCTATTTGCAAAAGCAAAAAATCAAAAAGATAAAAGAGTGAGAACCCCAAACAAATGTCAGCTATGTAAACAAAATAGCCACAAGCAAGTCTAACAAGAATTGTAATAATCCATAATTCCACTCTTTTTTTTCATCTGAACTTCTCACACCCAAATGGCACTGTTCATTCTGCATTTGTGAAGGAGGCTAAGGCTGAGGGCTGCCCCAGTTTTATTATCAGAAAGAGACAATGATTTCTTTGGACCAGAAGAAGTCTGTATTGTCCACCTGCCTGTATCTTTCCCTGAATTTAGTTTGTCAGTGTTTCGCTTATTGAACCAGGGTGTGTTACTGTAGAGCTTGTGCAAGATCTTTTCAATGCCTGGATGAAGAAAGGTCATTTGTCTAGCACCCCATCTTCCCTATGCTGGAGAGCATTTTGTGTGCTTAAGCAAGACAATGCCCTCAGATTCAGCTAGAAGGGCATGGCTATATGGGCTTAAGGGCTTTAGGCGACCCTGTGTGCACCCTTTATCCCTTCCCCCCTTCCCCCTCCCTCCAGGCTTTTCAGAGCAGTGGCAATCTTCACTCTATCTCCTCTTTAGGTTTAACTTTAGAAGGAAGAAAATCAGTTTCACTTGATAAAATTGATAAGGAATCACAAAGAAAAAATGCAGGTAGGGAACACATTTCCTTTAAGCTGGCCTGTTACCCTATATCAGGTTCTACTTTAGGGAGGGTGGGTAAAGAAAATCAATATGGGGTTGAGAGACAAGGAACAAGAAAATGTTTGAGGATGTAAATTTGACTCTCTTTCCTCAAGCCCATCCCCTTTATCCAGCAGATGGTTCCACAAAACATCTGTAATGCAGCCTAAAGCTTTCAGATCTACATAACCTTGCTTAGTTGGGAGAGGGAGGAAGGTAGAGCTAGCCTGAGAGTTGTGTTTAACAAATAAGTATATCATCAATAATCTCCTTCTCATAACCTCTCTTCTCAAACCATCCTGAGTCTCAGGTTCCCAAGCTTTTGCCGTAATGCATTCTGACCAGAGAACTGCCAGCTTGGATTCCGCAGTACAGGTATCATGGCTGAAGCACTCGCCCTCAAATCAGACTGCAGCTGAGCTGCCCAGCCAGTGGGGGTCAAACATTCTTCTAGACAAAACACAAGAAACTTACTCCTAGGCTATCCATTAAGTTCAGACTTTCTTTCCCAGGCCACTGTTTTTAGACTCCTTTGCCCTAGCACTACAAAGCTTTAGCTCCTAGAGCATCAGCTCAGAGCCTTGGTCCAGAGCTTATGAAAATGTAACCCAACTCACTGCCAGAAGTTGTTGCTAATTAGTGGATAATAAACTTCTGTAGCCAGGGCACAAAAGTCTTTTAAAAGTGCAAAGGTGTTCTTTGTTATGGCATCAGAAGAAGGATTAGCATATCAATTGGGCTGGGGGACCTGACAAAGCCCCCTCCTCCCCCTTCTCTCTAGTATTCCCCCCTCTCCTCCTCCTCCTTCCCAACCCCTCCCAAATATAAAGTTTTAACTGAACTTAGCTTCCTGAAAGAGAAAAGACTGTGATTTCAGGGCAAAGCAGACACCCACAGTATAAACTTTTTGTGCCCCCACACACCACGATGTGGACCTCTAGTGATTCTGCCTCCCCATGATGGGGCCCCTCTTTTGCTAAAGGGATGAATGGAGGAGGAGGAGGAAGAGGAGAAGGAAGAAATGGGGGAGACTATATACATCTCTCTCTCTCTCTCTCTCTCTCTCTCTCTCTATATATATATATATATATATATATATATGGGATGGTCAGGAAATTGGAGCTATGGTATTGCTACTATGTACACCTCCCACTTCGATTTAATTGAAATTGTCAGACTTCTCTTTTTTTGGAATATAGTCCAAAGGAAAAAAGAGAATATCTTGGTATGACCCTGACTTGGACCTTTGAATCTAACAATCACTTAGGACAGAGCATTAGTTCTCCTCCCACCCCCATCACCCTAGTGACTTTGTTTATAATCCTTTGAGTTTCTTCCTCGATTGCACAGTTGGGTCTAACAATTCATCTTCTTTGTTCTGGGTCACTTTAGAGAGGTCTGAATTTGCTACAAGATTTTTTAATATGAAAAAGTAGAGCTGTTCCTCTATCCCTCACCATTCCATTCACTCCCAATGCCTTACCGTGGTAAGAAAAGGTGAAGTGTAAGAAACAAAAGATCACAGATTTTCCTGCTCAATCTCAGTTTTGCCTGAGATGCCCATGTGGTTCTGAGTTCCTTGCTTAGTAGTGTGACAGTGCCTGCTCCAGACACTAGGACATGGCATGAGAGGGGAGACTGGAAACAGGCTCAAGAAGGCCTACCAAATCTCTGAGAGAGCTCCAGCTGTTCCTGTGGCTTTATCCCAGAAATAAGGGGAGTTCATCTTGGGTAAGGTCAAAATTACATTGTGACTTTAGTTCCTTCCACACTCTGACCACTCATTGTCTGTGTCCCAATACTAGCTGCCTGTTTTCAATAGCTTGAAACGAAATATCCTGAAATAGAAAATCATGATTGTGTTATGCAGGGAAAAAGGAAAATAATGAGCCAGCCCTCCAAAATCAAACTCCGACTAGATATCCTTGGGCCAGCACCCTTAGAGAGCATCTCTTGCTGCTGTACTGGAAAGTGGAATCCAAGTGGGGCCAGACAAACTGTCACAGGGACTAGGGGCCTGTGAGGGTACGGCCATAGTCAGTTCTTGGGAGACTTGGATATGAGGTCTCTTCAGCCATATTGTGATCCACATTCTGCTCATGAGATGTGATAGGGGGAGATAAAAACTGGGGTGAGAACAAAAGGGGAAGAAAGTCACAGGCTTGTTCTTGCTCTGGGCTATATCAAAGAGATGCTGCATTCCAGCTCTACTCCTACCATGGTTGTGCTGCTGCCGCTGTCACTCCCGCTGCCGCAGTTGATCCTGCTGCTTTTTCTGCTGCTAATACTGCAGCCCAAGTTAGGAAAGAGGAAGTCCACAGAGCCGCGGAGGGGACTTGCTACACTTTCCGCTACATTCAACTACAACGTTCATTAACCGAACTCACTTCACCAACCCAGTACTCATTTCTTTTCAGCTTTTCCAGTTAGGAAGAACACTTTTTTTTTTGTCTTTTCTCCTGCGCAGCATCTTCCACTCTATAAATGCATTTCAAATAAAGTAAATCTTTTGGGTTCTTTTCCCTTACTCTTTTTTTTACCACCTCATACTCTGCACCATGATTGCATTGATTAAACCTAGATTCAAAACTATGAGTTTTCCTTTAAAAACAAAATCCGCATTTGCTATGATGGGAAGGGTTTTAAAAAGTGAGGATGGTTTTTTCCTAAATGCAAAACATCAGAGAAGAATCTGAAAAGAGCTTTACTTTCCCTGCAAAATCTCCATTGTTGTTTGGCAAACAATGGAAGCTCTGGGCGACTGTGGGGCTGTGAGAATGAATAGACAATCGGCAGGATGTGTGCGGGTCAGTGCTTGGGGTCCCTGTCCTAAAGCCCCTTTCTCAGCTTGCCACAATAAACCAGCACAAGGTTTAGTCTTTGCTGGGTCACCGGCCATCGTCTATTATTCAACACTTCACAACAAAAAACACTTATTAATCAGCGCTGACCATAGGCCCCTTTTGAAACAAGAGAAGGGGGGGGGGGGCAAGAGAAAAGAAGGATTGAGAAACTCAGAGCAATCCTAGGGTACTTTCTCCAGTGGGCAAAGTTTATTTGACACAACAAAGTTTCTAATCAGGCCACGGAGAACTGGATTTCCCCCCCATATTCCTTACTCTCTGTTCCTTCCCGGTCTCTCACTCTGAAGACGATGGAGACTTTGTTGCAAGGAAGGATGGCTTTAGGTCAAATTGGTAAGGCATGATTTGAAAGATCTAATTGATATTGGAAGAGGAGCCTGTTTCCCAGATGGGCCTCCACTCTGGAGATGGTGCAGAGACGACTTTCCAGGGACTGCTGTGCCCACATAGCTGATGGATGAGGTGTCAGGCCAGGAGTTGTTTGTTTGAGGACTTGTTTCAAAATGGTAGGAGCAGTAGTCCAATGTGCTGGTTGTTGGCTGTACTGAATGCTGTCTGTAGATTTGTTGCTTCATGTTGTTTCAGCCAGGATACATTAAAGGACTAAATTTTCTTGCTAGGACGAAGAGTAGCATTTTATTTATTCCTTTGCCTAAAGATTTAAGAGAAGGGTTATGATAAGTAGACTTAAAATGAGGGGGGGGGAAAGAGAGAATTGTATCAAAATACCCCATACCACTATTTAATGATTTTTTATTCCTTCTAGACTTTGATTATTTTTACAATGCTTGTTTAATGATTATAACCTAATTGTGTGTCTTTAATTATTATGAATGCATGATAATTATGTACACATGTCTAAAATATATATGAAGTTTTATACATCAAAGGGAAGTGCTCTATGCATCAGATTTATGGAAGAATTTAATCCATCTGGAACTCAGTGAGACATTTTTTATGGTAAAATTTTTGTCACATTTTGATATGGGGTCATAAAACAATATTTTTTGGTTATCCTGTATTAACTACGAATGGTTATAATTTAGACAAGTAATAAGAACTCCTTTGTAATAGCTTATGTTTACAAGTGAACAGATATTGAATCTTGTCTGTCAAATGATTAAAATGAATTATTTTTCTTAAAGAAATAAGTCAATGGCAAAATTATATTCTTTTAGCATTTTATATATATTTATATATATTTACATATATATATGTATGTATAACACTGGATCCTTGGATAAAAATCATTTTAGAATTCACTTAATATGATCTGAAGAATCCTTGTAAATCTAGAAAATGTACTGCTTATTGTTGAGTTCAACAAATTAAGTTGTAGAAGTAGACGGCTTGGTAATGAAAGCAAGAATATAGAATTGCTTGGTAGTAAACTACACGAGTATTTACCAGAGCTGCCCTAGTAAATGCGAGAGGGGGCTGCTGGGTTTGTTCCCATGAAATGTGTTTTACCTAGATGGCTACATTTAGAGATTCTTTTTTATAGAAAATATTGTGTTACTCAGATTCTGCAAAGCTCAACGTTCTTGCAATGGAGTAATCAAGTGTTATCTGAATTATTTAAAGCCTGGGATTAAAGGCCTTAGTGCTGAGTGCTGACAAGCTCTCAAATGCAGGCTGGGGAAAGTTTTGTATTCTTTTCTATATGTATATTCCTTGAAATAATTTGGCCAAATGTAGAGAATTATTATTTCTTTTTAAAATTTAGGTATAGGAAGAATGAATAGTTCTTTTTCAAATAGTTTTCCAAAGGAACTAATAAAATCACTCAAAATATAGTGAGAATCTGTCCAATATATAATATTGTGGCATCTTAAAAATATATTGTTTTAAAAACTCTACTTAGCAGACATTTGGTTGAGAGAGCTCCACTGTTTGAGAAATCTGCTTAGGATGTGAGTATACAGAATGTATTCATTCCACAAATCCATTTATGTGACATGACAATTTTATGTCATATTTTTCTTTTGGTATGTTAGATGACTTTCTAATTTGTTTAAAGGCAGCTATATTTCCATTTCTGTATGTAGTTTTACTTGTGAACTGAAAATATATACCTTAAATGGGACTAATCTTTAATAGATTATCTTCTGAGTGAGCTCGACTGAATGAACAGTGATGGTGGGAAAATAAACAAATAGGGGAAGAAAGCTTTAATCATCATATTCAATATACTTTGTGTATATCCACAAACACATAGATATACACATATATGTCACTGTAGAATGGATCATTTTCTCATATAGTTATAGAATCCAAATACTTGTCATTTCTTGCTCAGAATTTAGGTAAATAGCATTGTAATGGCATACCCATATATCTAGCCGTGAGATCTAATGTTTCTCAGGGAAATCAGAATAGATCTATCCTTTGAAAAGAGAGGAAAAGAATTGTATATATATATATATATATGTATATATACATATATATATAAACATTATTTTCTGAAAAATTTTTAAGTGAGAAAATACTTTGTTTAAACTGATTCTCCAAGAAATCATACTTATTAAACAGGGTGATTTTTGAAATGAGATTGCAGTCACACCAAAGAAGATTTATACTGAGAAATTTTACATCTGTTGTTTAAAGTGTTTTCTTAAAGTAAGGAACCATTCAAATCTGGAACAATAGCCTAAAAGTTGCATGACAGGCTCAGCACATCATGAAGGTTACTTTATGGGTTTCTAAGATGCCTGTGTCCTAGAATATAATTAGCCTAGTCTTTTTAAAAAGCACTATATGGAAGATTTTAATAAGGTGCCAAATGTTCATAAATCTCACCATGGAAGGAAAAAATGGCGCCTTGATACAAGGTGTATTTCCTGGTTTCAGTGAAGCTTAGACAGCAAAGGCTATTGTTCCAAAATGAAAAATCCATACTAGTCACCAAATTTATTTTTACTACATATTTTTATTTTTGCATCTATTTTTCCTCTTTCTGGCAGATGTACATTATTCAGGCTTTTTTTTTTTTTTGGCCATCTTGTCAGACTTTGTCAAATTCAGTTCAAATTTATAGCATCGTGAGCTGACAAAATAAAGTATCAGGAGGTTATCATGAAGCATAAATGTAAACTCTACTGAATGTTTCCTAATCCCGCACCCTTTTTCTTTCATCTAAAACTAATCAATGTGCTTCCCTATGATAGAAAGTAGGTAAAAAAGGCATTGATAGGAATTTGACTTGCCCCCTTATGATTTTCCCCATCGTCAGTGGATTCTGGTTAGATTGTATAGATCTAAGACTTCTTTCTGTGCAGAGCTGCAATGTGGTGCTTATTTATTTATAAACCCACACTTCATAAGAAATTGGTGTGTTCTCCTTGAGAAACAAGCACCTCAAACAATAAGTGTTTACTTGAGTCTTTGCATTTAAATACTTTATAAATAGTCATGGTTTCAGGAGTACAACAGCTGTCATTTTTTTATGGTGAATTGTTGTCACATTTAGATACAACCAAGACACCCCAAGAGAAAATAACGCACCCATTTATTTGAAGGAGAAGAAATTTGAGATTCTAAATGAAATTCCCCCCCCCCCCAAACCCTCCCTATTTCTACTGGTGACCTCACTTTAATAATTTTTTCAACTAATTAAATTCTGATGCATATGCTATCCAATCTATTTTGGCTTGGGCATTAATTTTTCACCTAGACATCTATCTGCTTATATAACCATTTGTGACAGTGCAAGTTATTAAAGAGGTTTTTACACACTTGCAAGGTGCAAAAGATATGTTTCTCTTCTAGCCAAAATTCACACAATGTATCAGGTTGCCATTGATTTAGAAATTAATAAACATATTCTTGGATGAAAGTATCTTTCTCCCACGCCTTGAAAGTAAAAATTGGTTTTATAAATGTCTATAAAATAAATGAAAAAAGTAAAGAATTCTTGTATTTGAGTTGTTCTTTCTCTAATTGGGGACTGACCCTATCAGTCTTCATGAGTTCTATTTAGGAGTCTGCCTAGAGAGCTTGTAAGAAGCTGGTTATGACAAGGCTATTGCAAGTAAACGACTTCTTTCTGTGGGTTATGGTGTAGTTCACTTACCCTAACCCCTCTTGTGCCTCTCCAGTGTATTACTGCTTTTAGAGCATTGATGGGGAAAGGAGGTGCATCAATGAGTCCAAGCAAGACTTTGATGCTAACACAAAAGGTAGTGAATAGCCCTCCCCAGTGCCAGGAAAGGATCCACCTCTCAAGCTTTTCTTTCAGTACCATCTTCCTACTCCTTCACTCAAAACATGCCAGATCTGAGATCCTAAGAGATCTGGTGAAAATTGAGCCCTGGCTAAAAAAGCATTTGTTCTGCCCCTAACTACAAAGGTATTGAATAGCAAGGGGATGGCGTGAGCCTCAGACCCAGATTGGTTCTTTGGAGTTCCTGTTAATCAGTAGCAATAGAATGCAATGTTTTATGTATGTATGCAGTGTTTTATTTCCCCTAAGAAGCATGTACATAGCAGATGCATAAAGATAATATTTAAAATTAAACACTAAAAAGGGAAGCATTTATTTAAACATATTTTGTAAAATAGAAAAGAAAAACTGACTTAATTATGGGTCACATACACATAGCCTTTTACCATGAAAATATATAATTATGTTAGTTTGCTACCAGTGTTAATCAGACTCCAGTTATCTGAAGTCCACAGTTAACTGAAGTTCACTTATATCCCAAGGGTTTTTTCCAGATACTTTAGGTTCTTATGAAGGGCAGCTCTTTAAAAACCAGCCAGCTGGGTCTCCTCTTCATCTCCAACCCCTATTTATCCCAAGGTGGTTCAGTGATCCCCTGAGACCCAGTGATAAACAGGGTTATTTTGTACACACTCTATATCACAGCAGTGCTGAGTCTGTACAAGTCATTCCAGGGCCACCTGGGAAGATTCAAAATTGGGGGCTGTAGGGCTGGATCAGAAAGGCTGCCAAACTTGACATGACAGGTGCCCCTGGGTCTTGGTGAAGGGCTTTGCCCCTAGGGGCAAAGCCAGTTTCCCCAAAGTAGAAGGGTAATGCCAATTTCATGCTTTGATGGGGACCCTGGATTTGCTTTGCCTCAGACCTAAGCATCCTGGCAGCTTTAAAGAAAATATGCTTCATATCCAGACGTCATCCTCTTTTCCCTTAGTGAGGCAAAAGTCTCTGAATTAGCCGTGTGGTCTGGGATCCATTTTTATTATGAATATTGGAAGGTTTTGTTTGTTCCCTGAATTTTATTTGTGTTGTTTCAAAGCTCACATGATGATAATTATGGATTAAAAAGTAAACCTCTTCCTCATTTTCTTCAGTCTTTGAACGTCTTTGCCAGGCAGCCTTTGCCCTTGTGTAATTCCTGCACTAGCCTATATCATTGGTCAATGGGAGATATCATATGTAGCAGAAAAGTACAGATATGACTATTGTTGAGAATGGAAGACACTGCTTTCCTTTGGATAAATAGCTAATTATTCAACCCTTGAACTTGATAAAATGCTGGTCAAACTGTTTGGGGTTTGAGCAATATGAACTAGTGCTGATTAGAATAATTCATTCTAGAACTCAGTCCCAATCAAAGGTGATGAGAGAAACCATTTGGAAATTCTTGGAAAAACTTTGACCCCTTTGAATTTCTACCAAACAAATTCATATACCCAGATTGCTCCCTGTGGGAGCCCACACACAATAGAGCCCTCTGGCAGTCTGTTGAAGCCTATGGACCTGTTCTCATAATAATAATTTTTTAAAAATACACACAATGAAATACATAGGATTGTGAAGGAAACCAATGATTTATAAAAATAAAAATGTAATTTTTTTTCTCTCTTTTGAGTTCATGGATTCCCTGAAGTCTCCCTGTAGACTCCCAAGTTAAGAACCCCTGCCTTAAATTTTTCATGGTTCAAAAGGAATAATCTAGAATTTAAATAGAAGGAATTAGAGGATCACAGATTGAAAAGTTATAAGGATTATAGTTTATCCCCCTTATATTCCAGATGAGGGAAATGAGACCAAGAACAGCTAAGTGACTTGCCCAAGATCATATAGATAGTGACAGACTATTTTCTAACATAATAAACTTCTTCTTAGGGTCAGTGGTTATTTTATTTTGCATATCTATATGAGATGAGTGGAGTAATTTCAGGAGACAATAGCTCAATTGAAAATTTTTCCTTAGTGATTTTTATTTCAGGCTCTTGGTGACATGATTTCTTACCTATAGTTAAAGGTTATAATAAATAGACACACAAGGAATATTAGAGACAGTTTAGAGTGCCACTAAATAGAAATAGGTGCCACTAAACCAAAAATGAGGATCCCTTGCGGAACATTATGACTTAGAAAACTAAATACTAGCATTTTCTATATTTTATTGTATTTTCCTTTATTTTTTGTTCAATATTTCTAAATTGCATTTTAATCTAGTTTAATCCATCCCAAAAGGTATTGTGGGTGGTATGTAACCTATTGGCCATATGTTTGAATCTTTGGCTTTTACCTGACCTCTGGAAACAAGTCAGGTAAATAGAGTTAAAGCATTGTTCAGTTTGATGATACTTGTAATTTGTAAGCATAGAAACTGAAACAGTTCTACAGAGAGATCAAAAGAATCATTAATACTTAGATCACTGAATTCTGTAGAAAAATAGAGTATCATTGGGTTCTAAGGGAATTCATCTAATCCTGGTTCTGAACCATACTACCCTTGTTAGATGAAAAAGCATTATTCTGTCCTTTATGTCACATGTTCCTTTTATTATATTTATTTCCCCAACATTTCACATAGTACCTGTTACATAATTATATAATAAATACTTATTTAATTGGCTTATATATGCACACCATCATTAAGGCAATTTTTATCTCTGCAACACAGAACAAATAACTGAGGCACAGAAAGCTGAAGTCATTTTCCCAAGAACTAACTTAAAGGAATGTTACCATTACCTAGAAAGCTTTGCATTTCATTTATTGAATTTTTGAACTGTCATATTTCCCTATATTTAATAGAATTTATGATTGAGAGACAAATAATATACAGTATCTATCAATTATCCACCACTTATTCTAGAACTGCTTATTTAACTCTCTAGTTCATTCTAAGGGATACTTTTCTCTTAACCCCTTCAAATTCAAAGAATTTGAGCAGATTTTCTACTATCTTTTACTTGTTGTAGACAGTTGAAGTGCTTCCCTTCCTAATCAACTTTTTTTTTTAGATTTTTCAAGGCAATGGGGTCAAGTGACTTGCCCAAGGCCACACAGCTAGGTAAATATTAAGTGTCTGAGGTAGGATTTGAACCCAGGTACTCCTGACTCCAAGGACGGTGCTCTATCCACTGTGCCACCTAGCCACCCCCCCAATCAGCTTTCCATGAAAGTCAGTGACCTATTGTCAGTCTCATAGTACACAATTGACGTGGGATAAAAACTCGCAATGAGGACAACAGCTAATGGTTAAATTAAAAAAAATTAGTGTCACCTAAATATTTGATGGGAAACAAAGAAGTCAATATAAATTTATTTATATTTATGCAATGCATCAATGCAGTAGATAAAGCCCTGGATGTGGACTCAGGAAGACCTGAGATCAAATCAAGCATTAGACAACTTAGCAGCTCTATGACCCTGGGAAAGCAGCTTAAGTTGTACCTGCCTTGGATACTTCTGAGAAGCAGGGATAATAATGGCACTTTCTTGCCAGGTACATTGGGAAGGAAAAATTAGATATTTGACATTACTTTGCAAACTTTAAAGAGTTATAGAAAAGTTAGCTATGGTTGTTGTTATGGTGACTATTATTTTTTATATTATAAGTCCGATAATTTGTGTCTTGGATTCAATTAATGGGAAGTTGGGGGCGGCTAGGTGGTGTAGTGGATAAAGCACCATCCTTGGAGTCAGGAGTACCTGGGTTCAAATCCGGTCTCAGACACTTAATAATTACCTAGCTGTGTGGCCTTGGGCAAGCCACTTGACCCCATTTGCCTTGCAAAAAAAAAAAAACTAAAAAAAATTAATGGGAGGTAAACATCTTGTTAAATAGATAGTAATGGGTTTAAAACAAAAGTTATTGAGTCAATGTCAAGAATAATGTCACTTTTTAAAATTTTGTTTTTTGTAAGGCAATAGGATTGTGACTTACCCTAGGTCTCACAGCTAGGTGTGTTTGAGGCTGGATTTGAACTCAGGTCTTCCTGACTCTAGGATCAGTGCTCTATCCACTGTGCCACCTAGCTGTCTCTTAACTTTTTTTTTAAATGAATAAATAAATTTCAATATAATTTATTTCCTTTTTAATCCTGTACATTTTAATTTATGTATTTAAAAACATTATTCTGAGAAGTGTTCCACAGGCTATAGCAATTGCTAAAGGGGTTCATGGCACAAAAAAGTTAGGAATCTCTGACTTGGGATTCACTAGCCAAAACTTAAATATAGTAATAATAGATGGTATTTTTGCTTTATTTTGATTTTTCTTTTTTAAGAAAAGGACTTTGAAAAACAATGCATTTGAATCATCATTCCATAATCTTAGACATGCATATACAAATGCACAGAGTAAGATTGAAATGAAAATTCTGAAACAAGGAAGTGCGAGTTGAAATATGACCCAGGAAGGCAGTTGAAGGAAACTGTTTATATATGTTTTATATGCTAGATTTGATAGAAAGTAACTACTGTACTGTACTGTACAGAGTCAAACTAATTTAAAAGGTCCCTAAACTGGTTCCATTCATTTTCTTACACACCTCTAGTTTCAATCCCATGCAATCTAAATTTCTAGTCCACTATTAGATTCAAAAAGTTATGTCCAAAGTTAACACTTTTCTCTTAATGATAAATCTAATGGCCTTTCTTTATTGCTCATCCAACTTCACATTCCTATATCTTCTGATTCAGTCAACTACATCTTCCTCCTAAACACAGTAGGCTCTCTCAGTTTCTTTCATAATGCTCTCTCCTGGTTCCCCCACACCCTCCATTTGTCTGATTCCCCATACCCTCCCAGTTGACTTTGTTGGATTATTATTCTCCTCCCTAACAGGTATGGTTTCCTCCATGACTCCATGTTGGGCACATTTCTCTTTTCTCTTTACAGTTTTTCTTTTGGGAATCTCATAAACTTCCATAATTTAAAATTTTATCTCTATGCAGATGAAACCTGAATATTCAGATAGTCATTTTTGAACTCTACTCCCACACTGTCAGGTATTTGTTGGACATTTCCTTCTTAATATACCAACTTTAGAATCCTAAATTAGAGTCTGTTATATTTGTTCCTAAACTAATCCTTCTTCCATGATTCATCATTTTTGTTGTTGGTATAACCATCATTCTAGTGGGTCATGTCCAGAATTTTAGAGTTGGTTATTCTTTATTCTTCCCTTTCCCTCGCCAGTTGTATCCAAGCAATTCCAAGTTGTCTCAAGCCTATTTCCACAATATTTCTCAAATCGTTTCCTTTTCTAAAAATTTATTCATATAGCCACCACCTTTGTTTACATAGCTACCACCTTAGTTCACAAATGTCTGTCCAGGATTCTTACAATAGCCTTCTAATTAGGCTTTATGCTTCTTGACCCTACCTTCTCCAATATATCTGCTCCACAAGCAAATTGATATTCATAAAATGCAAATCTATTTCTGTCATTCTTCTACTCCAAAAACTAAAATGCGCACACATCATTTAAAGTTCTTCCCAGGCATTACTTTACTTAAATTTTGGGAATTATTTCATACTACTTCCTCTTCTGTGCTCTACATACACACACAACACACATATACACACACACACACACACATATATAATATGTATATGAAATATTCTATACAAACTGGGCTACCTACACTACATTCTATTTCCTACTTCTTTGTCTTTAAAAAGATAGCATGTCCCCCATATTTAGAATGTTTTCCCTCCTAATGTCCACCTCTTATAATCTCTAGGTACCCTGAAGTCTTAGTTTATGTACTTCATTTTGCACACATCCTTTTATGATCTTCTTAGTTGTTAGTATTTTCCCTCAACCCTCTGAAATTACTTTTTACTTACTTTATAGTTTGCATTTATTCATATGTATTTCTTTGTACTTTTCCAGTGGTGCCTATTTCTATTTACATATCTATTTGTCTCTGCAGAACTTATGTTCCTTGAAGGAAACGTTTTGTTTTGGACCCTCTGTACATTGTATATAGTCAATTTGTGATAAATGTTTATTTAATTGAATTAGTAAAAAATATTGTTGTGAAAGTTAATTTCAGAGACATTAGCTGATTAAACTCTATTTCTATCTTCCCAGTCTTAGTTTACAGTTTATGTAGTAGGGTCTTCTGTTTACAACTTTAAAAAATCTGGAGGGAACATTGTATTGCAAGGACCTAGATCAGAGATGTCAAACTTAAAACACTTCTGGCTAGTCCTGAATCAGATTAAAATGTCATTGGAAAATGTTTGGCATAATAAATAAATTTCAGTGGAATATTTCATTGTTCAATCATTTTAGTCATGTCAGACTCTTAATGACCCCATTTTGGGATTTTCTTGGCAATGTCAATGGGATCTTCCATTTCCATCTCCAGTTCATTTTATAGATGAAGAAAATGAGGCAGACAAAATTAAGTGATTTGTTCAGTCACACAGTTGTCTAAGGTCAGATTTGAACTCAGGAAGAGGAGTCTTCTTAACTCCAGATTCAGCACTTTATCTACTGTGCCACTTAGCTGTCCCTATAAAAATATCTTCTTATAGCTGACTTTGTGAAGTAGTCAAATTTCCCAAAGGAAATATGTTTGTGGGTATTCATTCAGTCATGTCCAATGCTATTTGGTTTTGGTTTACCATTTCCTTCTGGAGCTCAGTTTATAGATGAGACAATTGAAGCACACAGAGTTAAGTGATTTGCCCAGGATCATACAATTAATAAGTGTCTGAGACATGATTTGAACTCAGTCTTCCTGATTCTAGCCCTGGTACTATATATACTGTACCACCTGGATGCTGTGACAGTAAAATATAACTAATATGTGATTTTCTAATTCAATATACTGCCCATTGGAATTATGAAGGAAAATGCTATCCACACCCAGAGAAAGAGCTAATATATGAGAATTAATGCTGTAGTTTTTCACAACAAACCCCTGAGGGTTTAATGACTGTTTCATTTTGAGTTTGGTACCACTCATCTAGATAGTTAAAATTAACTATTATATTGTTGCTGTATTACTTGGAGTCAGAATATCTTGATTATACAAGGACTACTACTACTATTATTTCTTCTTCTTCTTCTTCTTCTTCTTCTTCTTCTTCTTCTTCTTCTACTACTACTACTACTACTACTACTGCTGCTGCTACAACTCCTCCTCCTATTCCTTCTACTCCTAATGCTCCTCCTCCTCTTCCTCCTCCTCCTCCTCCTCCTCCTCCTCCTCCTCCTATTCCTTCTACTCCTCTCACTCCCACTCCTATTGCTATTACTATTTATTACTATTACTACTATCACAGTCCCTACTATTACCATAGCCACTATAGGTTTAGCTCATTTTATGTCTTCTGGAACACTAGCAGGGCAATCAAGGGAGGGAAAGATATGGAGAGTCAGGTCAATTCAGGTTTATATCTGTTGGTCCCTTTTCGAGTTATTTTGTTATATCATTTTCTATCCTATCGATGCCCTCTATTGCTTCTCATTGAATGATGGATAGTCACCAGCTTCACTTCTTTGCAGTTTTTGATATTCTGACTCAAATACAGCAACAATATAATAATGTTAATTTTAAAAAGATGGGTCTTTGTTAAAGAAAAATTCTCCCCCCATCAATTTGGGGACAAATTCATGGTTTCGTAATAATGTATATTATTATTCACAAATACACATGAATATTTCATTCATATGGTTGTTAGATATATATATATATATATATATATATATATGTATGTTAAATACATACACACTCATATTATATATAATACATATTACATATTGTATAGATAATAGATATGTGTTTCTTGTTTATTTCAATGTATATATGTATATATCAGTCATGCATATACTTATAGTTCATCAGTATAAATACTCAATACATATACATACATGCAAATATGTGTATGCACAAATGAATATGTGTAAGTATATACATGAACAACTACAGATCATATAAGTAAATCTGAATACATATGTATATGTGTTTGTGTGTGCAACTGGACCTTGAGGCAGGAAGAACTGAATGCTGAGTTCAAGTCAAACATCAGACATTCATATTTACTAGCTGTTTAAACCTGAACAAGTCACATAATCCTTGTTTGCCTCCATCTTATTGTCTGCAAAATAGGAAGAATAATAGTAAACACCTCCCAGAGCTGTTATGAGGATAAAATGAGTTAATATTTGCTTTGCAAACCCTAGAAGACTATTATAAGTTCTTTCCATTGCTGTTGTTATATAGGTAGATATCTACTTTTATGCATTAAAAATAGAAAATATAAACTCTACATTAATTGATATATAGACATGCATTATATATGTGTGTGTGTGTATGTGTGTGTGTGTGTGTGTACATGCATCACATGCCCACATCTATGTGTATACATATACTTATCACAATTTGGAAAATAGATATTCTCAATTCACTTTTTTTACATATAGTTAGATTGACAAGGAATTATTCAGGAGAAGCAGTATAAAGAATATTTTCAAAAATTTGCCTTTGTATAGCAAGAGAGAACTGAATGTTTAATTGCTCTTCACAGTATATCAAGAGGGTCTGAAAACAGTCCCCAATATATGGCAAACTTTGGTTAGAGGAAGAATGAGGGTAGTACAATACAGAAAATAGGCCTACTTGAGTTACAGTCTTCATCTTTGGAGCCAATATTCATGATAGGAACACAATTTCATTATAATTGTAGTACAGTACCTCTGATAAAAATCCCTGTGTGAAAATGTTGGAAACAAGAATATAAAATATCTTTGGATTTCAGTTCCTTACTTTACCATAGTCAAATTTTTTATTTAGCAATAACAGAAACAACTTTATTTTTAATATTTGTTCTATTTACTTTTTGCTGTATTTTGAATTCCAAGTAGTCTCTCTCCCTTCCAGTTCTGTATTAGATGTCAACATTTTATTTATATCCAACTATATCTAAATCTATATCTACATACACACACACACAAATACACACACACACACACACACACACACACACACACACACACATATATATGTTAAACACTACAATATTAACTCTCATATATTAAATCTTTCTCTGGGTGTGGATAGAATTTTCTTTCCTAATTTCTTCATATTTGATTTGTATATTCAGGTTCCTCAAAATAACTTAGTCATTCAGTTATTTTTCATATGGTATTTCCATCACTATACACGATGTTCTCTTGGTTTGCTCATTTCTGTCTATATTATTTCATGCAAGTCTTTCCACAGTTTTCAAATGACCTGCTTGTCATTTCTTACAGTGAGGTAGAATTCCATCACAATCATATACCACAACTTAGTTAACTATACACTGAGGGGCACTTCTTCAATTTCCAATTCTTTATTACAGTAAAGAAAGCTGATATACATACTTTATTTTTTAATGTTAAATGACTTTTTATTAGTGGTTAATTTTTTTTTCTTTTTGCAAGGCAATGGTGTAAAGTGTAAATGTAAAGCCCAATGTCACACAGCTAGATTATTAAGTGTCTGAGGTTGAATTTGAATGCAGGACCTCCTGACTCCAAGGTTAGTGCTGTATCCACTGCCACACCTAGCTGCCTCATGCTATAATTATTTTAGAAAATTACAGGTTCTTTTCCTTTTCCCCCTGATCACCTAATAGTGGTATTACTGGGTCAAAGGATATTCACAGTTTTATAACTCTTTGGGGCTCTGCACAATGGTTGGCTCAATTCACAGTTCTATCAGTGTATTAGTGTTCCATTTTTCATCATGTTCTCTCACATTTGTCATTTCTCCCTTCTTCAATTTTAACCAAGAGGAGTGAGATAGTACCACAATGTTATTTTAATTTGTACTTCTCTAATCAATAATGATTTTTTTATGTGATTGTAGACAGATTTGAGTTCTTTTCCCAAAAACTAGCTGTTAGTACCCTTTGACCATTTATCAATTGGGGAATGACTCATGTTCTTATATAAATGTGAACCTCTATATATTTGAGATATGAGACCTTTAGAGGTTTCACAGAGAAAATGTTTATAAAATTTTTTTTCTAATTTTCTTCTTTCTTCATAATCTTAGCTACATTGATTTCATTTTTCAAAACTTTTTGAATTTAATATAATCAAACGCATCTATTTTAATCTTTTAATGCTCTATCTTTTGTTTATTCATAAATTCTCCTATCCATGAATTATATAGGTAATGTGTTCCATATTCCTCTAATTTACTTATGATTTCCCCTTTTATGTCTAGGTCATGTATCCATATTATGATCTTATCTTGATAAATGATTTATTTTGATATTGGTTTGTTTCAGACTATTCTCCAGTTTTCTCAGCAGAAACAATAACTTTAAAAATGATCTCATGTCTATTCATTTAAAAATTTCCTTTCTAGAAAGATATTTCCAGTTTTAAATTTCATCAAAACTTTGATGAAATAAATAAGAAACACATAAGCATATATTTAAATATGACATGGAAAAATAGCTCTAGATAGGCTTTCAAAATCTTCCTTAGTTTTTCTTTACAGTCTCTATCCAAGTCTGTTTTTGATTGTTCTGGTTAAGAACATTTGATTTATGTAGAATCATCTTACTAGTGCCAGGGAGAGGTATGTTGGTCAGGAAAGTCATAGTGAATGAAACTGATAGGTAGCTCTCAGGAATTGTGATGTGGGCTTAATGATGATGAGGTGGAAAGTATGTGGGTGAGAGTAGGAGCCCAGTAGTTTTGCATGAAGATAACTAAAGAGCAAATATGGTTACAATGGATTAGTTGTAGGCTAGATTTGGTGAACATTTTCCTATAAACAACCCACAACTCCAAGGAAGGAGCTGAAATGCTGGATTATAGGTGGGTGAGCCTACTACATATACGTATATGTGTGTGTATGTGTGTGTGTGTGTGTGTGTGTGTCTGTGTGTGTGTGTGTGTGTGTGTAGTTGAGCCTAAAACAATAATTCAAATTATAATAAAATAGAATACAGAATAAATGTAAATCATCAACACATTAATAAAAAGCAAATGTTATTTTTATTTCATCCAGTTGAGGACTTTCAGTGTACTAGTTTTCTCTAAACTACTATTCATAAAGAGTCATAAAGACTAGTAAAGAGGCACTGAAAGGTTGAGTAACTTGCCCAGAGACAAAAAACTAGTGTGTGTGCTGTAAGTTGAATTTTAATGCAAGAGTCCCTGATTCCAACACCAGTTCTCTATTAACTAAGAAGGGTTCTTACTTCACAAGATAGTTGTAGCAACAACAGTTGACATGGAAAGATTGGATAAGGTGGAGTACTACATATATAGGAAATTTTTCTGATCAGCCATTCAGAGGCAAGAAAACGTGTAATGTTTTCAGGATCGTGAATAATCTCATTTAATAGCTGAAGGAGACTGTATGCCATAAGTCTGAAAGGGTATGGGAAACCACTGTATATGAAGAGAAAGATCTCTGAAAATCTAAATCTGGTTACATCAACCTGGTTAAGAAAAGGAGAAGTGGGGCGGAGCCAAGATGGTGGCATGAAGGCAGCATTTCCAAGGGACTCCTTCCCCCCAACCTCCAAAAAAACAAAGGATGGCTCTAGCCAAAATTTAGAGGGACAGAAGCCACAGAAAGACTGAGTGATACATTTCCCCAGTCCAAGATAATGTAGAAATTCCACGGGAAAGGTGTGTTTCACCAGGACCTGAGGTTGGAAAAAAAGCCACGAGGGAAAAAAAGCCGCAGCTTCAGCAGGGCAGTCCAGCCCAGTGCAGCCCAGAGATCACCAGCAACAGCTTGAAGGGGCAGGGAGAGAACTCTGCTCCACCAGAATGAGTGTGGAGTGAGGAGAACTGGCCTCAGAACCTGCAGGGAGAATCTGAAAAAAAAGCAACAGGCATTCCCAGAGAAGGTAAGGGAAGTCTGCAGAGATTTCTCTGCTCTCCCTGTGGTAGGACTCTGCAATTTGCCTACACTCAGACCCAGGTTGCAGTTTGGATTTCCATAGTAAGATAGCTGGATCCCTCCTTATAGCCCCAAGGCAGAGGTAAGTATGGGGTCCATCTACATATCAAAGCACAGGCAAGACATCATAAGACCTTGGAGGAAGTGGGGAGTACCCTTCCCCCCCAAAAACCCAAAGCCTTGGAAGTGTTGTCTTGGGCTAAGGGACTGAGTAAACAACAGAAAAAAAAAAAGAATCTGACCATAGAGGATTACTTTAGTCCCCTGGAAGATCAAAACACATGCACAGAGGATGACAAAAATTGAAGCTTCTGTATCCAAAACCTCCAAGAGAAATAAAAAATGGGCTCAGAGTATGGATGAATTCAAAAAGACTTTGAAAAGCAATGAAGGGAGATAGAGGAAAAATTGGGAGGAGAAATGAAAGCAATGTAGAAAAATCATGAAAACTAAATCAAAAGCTTGTTAAAAGATATACCAAAAAACACTGAAGAAAATAATATGTTAAAAACCAGCTTAGGCCTAATGGAAAAAGCAAAACAAAAGGGAAATGAGGAGATGAATGTTTTAAAAAGCAGAATTGGACAGCAGGAAAAGGAAATAAAAAAGCTCTCTGAAGAAAATAACTCCTTCAAATGCAGAATGGAACTAAAGGAAACTGATGACTTTGCAAGAAATTGGGAAGAAATAAAACTCTTCCAAAAAAAGCCAAAAATTAGAAGAAAATGCGAAATATCTCATTGGAAAAACAACCAACTTCAAAAACAGATCCAGAAGAAATAATTTAAAAATTATTGGGCTATCTGAAAGCCATGATCAGGAGAAGAACTTAGACTTCATTTTTCAAGAAATAATACAGCAAAATTGCCCTGAGATTCTATAAGCAGAGAGTAAAATAGAAATCTAGAGAATACACTGATCACCTCCTGAAAGAGATCCCAAAAGAAAACTTCCAGGAATATTATAGCCAAATTCCCAAACTCCCAAATCAAAGAGAAATTTCTAAAAGCTGTCAGAAACAAACAATGCAACTACTGTGGCTCCATAGTCAAGATTACACAGGATCTGGCAGCATCTACATTAAAGGCTCATAGGGATTGGAATATGATATTCCAGGAGGCAAAAGATCTCGGTTTACAACCCAGAATCAACTATCCAGCAAAACTGAACATTCTCTTTCAGGGGAAAATATGGATTTTCAATGAAATGGGACTTTCAAACTTTCCTATTGAAATAACCAGAGCTATAGGACAAGTATAGGACTCTGGTGAACCATAGAGGGAGTGGAAGAGAAGGACTAGCTATGAGGAACTTAATGATATTGAACAGTTTGTATTCTTGCATAGAAAGAAGATATTGATAACTTATATGAACTTTCTCATAAGAGCTGTTAGAAGGAGCATATATATAGACAGGACATATGAAAGAGTGGAATATTATGGTATAATATAGTAAAAAGATAGAGTCAATGGGTGATAAAGACAGTATTGGGAGGAAGGAAAAGGAGATGAAGAAGAAGAAGCCAAGAAATTTCACATAAGAGCCAAGAAAAGGCTTTTTTCAATGAAGTAGAAAGGGGGAAGGCAAGGGGGAATGAGTGAGCCTTCATTCTCATCAGAAATGGTTCAGAGAGGAAATAACATGCACACTTAATAGGGTGAGGAAATCTATCTTACCCTAGAGAAAAATCAGAAGAAATGGATGGGATAAGGGGGAATGGGGGGAGGGATAGGGTAATAGGTGATAGAAGAGAGGGAAGATTGAGGGAGAGGGAACTCAGATTCAACACACTTTTGGATAGGACCAAGATGAAAGGAGAGAGGGAATAGAATAAATGACAGTAGGGAGAAATAGAGTGGAGGTACAGCTAGTAATAGTAACTGTGGGAAAAATATTGAAACAACTTCTCTGGTGGACTTATGATAAAGAAAGGAATTCACCCCAGAGACAGAGCCCATGAAATTTGAACACAGACTGAAGTACAATCTTTTTTTCTCTCTCTCTATTCTTGAGGCTTCTCATCTTCTTGGGGGGGGGGGAGGGGGTTTATGTTTACTCTTATAACACATTCTATTTACATCAATGTATGGCATGGAAACAATGTAGAGACTATCAGACAACTTTCTGTGCAGGGGGAGGGAAGGGAAGGGGGGGAAATTGTAGAATTCAGAGCTTTGCAAAAAAATGAGGGGTACATATAATTGGAAAACAAATAAAATGTTAAAAATAAAGAAAATGAGAAGTTCAGATCTATAGAAGGATCAGCCTCTCTAAGAAGTTGGAAATCTGGGAAAGGAATGAAAACAGAACTTGTTTCTACATAAGAGAATTAGGTTCTTAAGCTGTAAACAACAGAAATTAAGTTATGAAAGTTTCACTCAGTTTTCTCTGTGGTTGCCAAGTTGGTAGCTACAGGAAGCGTAAGTAGTAGTATGCTTTGTCTCCCTACTGAAACCGACTTTCCTAATGCTTCAGTCATTCAGGGAGAAATTTGTTCCTCAAAATAGCATTTCACATCTGAGAGTTGAATTTTATATTTTTATGAAGCCTCTCTTTCTTCTATTGCAAAGTCATAATCTCCATTTTGCTTATTAGGATCTCACAAATATTGTCATAGAGGAAGCATGAAGTACAGCCTAGCAAAGACATATTTCTTCTAGTGAATGGAAAGTTGATGCTGATGGTTGTATCCTGAGAAATTGGGTTTGTTTTTCTTTATGAAAGAGACACAGAGGGGGGCAGAGCCAAGATGGCGACAAGAAGGGATCCAGTCTTAGGAGCTCTCTGATAAAATTCATCACCTAAGGACTCTAACTAAACTTTCAAGAGACAGAACCCACAAAGGGTCCCAGTGAGGCAGTTCTCCTACTCAAGGTAATCTGGAAAAGAGCAGAAAGGCTCTGCTCCCCGGGATTGGAGAGGCGGCCCACCAGAGGGGTGGCCCGCCAGAGCCAAAGAACCTCAGCCTCCCAGAGGCAGCCCCAGGGCGCTGGGAGTCTCAGCTCACAGCAGCGGGGGAGTCTCCTGCGCTGCACCCCGAGGAGCACTGGCACAAAGTGGGGGAACAGTGGGGGACCTCTGCCAGAGCCAGCACTGGAGCACAGCACTCAGGGCACACAGAGAGCAGCATGGTCTTTCCCCAGCCCTGATCCAGGAAACAGAAGCAGGCGGAGCCAGTAAGCAGGAGCCCCAGGGCATGAGCCCATTGAGCTGAGGGAGGAGAGTGAAGAGAGACTGCAGAGCTCTTCTGTCCTCTGCCTCTGGAACAGGACTCTGGGGCTCTGACCACATTCAGATCCTGATAGCAGTCTAGGCCCACCCATAGAACAGCAGGGCCCCCTCCACCTCAGCCCCGTGGCAGAGGGAGGTGCTTATGGTCATTCACAGACCAGGAGGGAGGACAGAGCCTCACACACTGAGACCCTTGTGGGAGTGTCCCAAAAGTTCAAGAAACACCCCAAACCAGGCCCAGGCTGGGAAAATGAGCAAGCAGAGAAACAAAAAGAAGACTATTGAGAAATATTTTGCAAATGAGCCCAAGAAGGACCAAAATACTCAGTCTGAAGATGAGGAAGCACAAGCTCCTGCATCTAAAGACTCCAAGAAAAAACAGAAATTGGGCCCAGGCTATGACAGAGCTCAAAAAAGACTTTGAAAATCAATTGAGGGAGTTGGAAGAAAAACTGGGAAAAGAAAGGAGAGAGATGCAGGAAAAACATGAAAATGAAGTCAGCAGCTTAGTCAAGGAAATCCAAAAAAATGCTGAAGAAAATAGCATGCTAAAAACCAGCTTAGGTCAAATGGATAAAACAGTTCAAAAAGTTATTGAGGAGAAGAATGCTTTAAAAAGCAAAATTGGCCAGATGGAAAAAAAGATAAGAAAACTCTCTGAGGAGAACAAATCCTTCAGACAAAAAATAGAATTCAGGGAGCTTGATGAATTTACCAGAAATCAGGAATCAATACTTCAAAACCAAAAAAATGAAAAATTAGAAGAAAATGTGAAATATCTCATTGAAAAAACAACTGATATGGAAAACAGACTTAGGAAAGATAATTTAAAAATTATTGGAATACCTGAAAGTCATGATCAGGAAAAGAGCCTTGACATCATTTTCAAAGAATTACTATGGGAAAATTGTCCTGATATTCTAGAAGCAGAGGGCAAAATAGAAATGGAGAGAATCCACCGATCCCCCTGAGAAAGAGATCCCAAAAAACCAACCCCTAGGAATATTATAGCCAAGTTCCAGAACTCCCAAGTCAAAGAGAAAATATTACAAGCTGCCAGAAGGACACAGTTCAAATATCATGGAGCTCCAGTCAGGATCACACAGGACTTAGCAGCAGCTATATTGGAAGCTCATAGGGCTTGGAATACAATATACCGGAAGGCAAGAGAGCTTAGAATGCATCCAAGAATGAACTACCCAGCAAGGCTGAATGTCCTCTTCCAGGGAAAAAGATGGACTTTCAATGAACCAGGGGAATTTCAAATGTTCCTTTTGGAATGGCCAGAGCTGAACAGAAGGTTTGATCTTCAGATACAGGACTCAGATGAAGCATGGAGATTGGAGGAGAGGGGGGAAATAGGAGGGACTTAATGAGGATGAACTGCATGTATTCCTGCATAGAAAAATGACACTGATGATACTCATATGAACCTTCTCAGTTAATAGAGCAGGTAGAGGGAGCTTTTATAGTTGAAGCACAGGAGAAAGCTGAATTCGAAGATAAAATATGGTGTAAAAATGGAGTCAATAGAAAAAAAGGGAAATGGAATGGGAGAAAGAAAAAGGAGAGGGGGAATAGTCCAAGGTATTTCACATAAGATTTTTTTTTTTATTACAATGAGCTATTGCAATGATGTGGAAGGGGGAAGGCAAGGGGGAATGAGGGAACCTTTGCTCTCATCAGAGATGGCTAGGAGAGGAAACAGCAAGTGTCCTCAATGGGGTAGTAAGAAGGAGTGGGGAGCAGGGGGAGGGGGTGGGGATGTGAATAAAGGAGGAGAGGATGGACCATGGCGGGAGAGTGGCCAGATATAACATATTTTCTTTCTTACTTCTTGCAAGGGGCTGGGAATGGAAGGCCTGCCCAGGACCACAGGGCCAGGTGGATTATGGGCCTAAGGGGTGGTATGGGGGCTCAGGGCTTCTTGGCTCCAGGACTAGGGATCTGTCTACTGCACCACTCAGTGACCCTACAGCAGAGTCATAGTGAAAGGAGAGAGAAAATAGAGTACACGGTAGTAGAGAAATAAGAAAGGAGGGAGTTGCGATCAGAAATGGCAACGTTGGAAAAATATGGAAATAACTTTTGTGATGGACTTATCATAAAGAATGAGATCCACCCATGACAGAGTTGTTGATGTTGGAACAAAGACTCAAGCACAAGCACATTTTTTGTTATTATTATTTGGGGGAAGGTGCAGGGCAAGTGGGGGCTGGATGGCCTGCCTGGGGCCACATAGCAGGGTGATCTTTGGGTGTCTGGGGCCGGATTTGGACCCAGGTGCTCCTGGCTCAAGGGCTAATGCTCTGTCTGCCACCCAGCCACCCCTACTATTATTACTATTTTATTTTATTTTGGGTCTTTTTTTTTCCTTTCTTTTTTTTGGTTTTTGCAGAGCAGTGGGGATCAGGTGGCTTGCATGTCACACAGCTGGGTGATTCTTGGGGTTATGAGGCTGGATATGGACTCGGGTGCTCGTGGCTCCAGGGCTGGTGCTTTGCCCATTGCGCCACCTGGCCATACCTACAATTATTACTATTATTATTTTTTTATTTTAATTTTTTTCTCTCCCCTTTACTTTTTTCACCCAAACAAGTCTATCTATATTCAAGGGGGAGGAGGGGTATTTTGTTTACTTGTAAACAAGAATATTTTATTAATGTAAAAAAACATTTGTACAAAATGAGAATAAAAAATAAATTAAAAAAAAGAAAAAAAAAAAGAAAAAAAAGAGACACAGAATTTTGGCATTTAAGCATGTTGAAGTATGAATTTTCAATGAATGAGTTTATGAGAAAGGAATTTTTTAACCAGTAAATTGAATTACATATCTGAGGTCCTCAGTGATTTCTAGAATTCTGGCTCAATTTCCAAACTTTGGTTCCTTCTTAACTTTAAAATAAATCAATCAAAACATTTCAAACATGTATTAATTGAAGTTCAGGATTAATTTATTATAGCAATTTATAAGTAGCAAATGAATAATACAAATACATGTTAATAGGCACCAGAAGAATGGAAAAGGAGATCATTTGCTTTTAGGATAGAGATAAGTCACAATAGAAAAGGTAAGAATTATGTTATAGCAGGGGAAAAAATGGATGTGATCTCCATATCTATTAAAAGAAGAGATGGTTGTAAAAATAAGGACACAGTAATGGCACTCTATTTTTTTCTAGGTCAGACCAGATTTTAATTTTTGGATTCAGTTCTAGTTGTTTAGAAAGGATTAAGTGGCATATTTAATTTATTTATTTATTTAGATTGATTTCAGCATTATCTTTTTGTAAACTTTTGAGTTCCACATTTTTCTACTTCCCTCCTCCACTCCCCACAATAACAAGTAATCTAATAAATACATCTACAATCATGTTTAATATCTTTTCATATTAGTCATATTGTGAAAGAAGAATCAGAGCTAAAGAAAAAAGCATGTAAAAAAGAAAAAAGTATAAAAAAGTTTTTAAAAATGAAAATAGTATGCTTTGTCTGTATTCAGTCTCTATAATTTTTTTCAGGATTTGGATAGCATTTTCCATTACATATCTTCTAGAATTGTCCTTGACACTAAACTGAGAGTGATCACTGAAGTTAAAGGAGATGTCCATCACAGTTGATCATTAATGTGTATAATGTTGCAATTAATATATACAATATTTACCTGGTTCTGCTCACTTCACTCAACATCAGTTCATGTAAGTCTTTTCAGACTTTTCTGAAGTCCACTGACTCATGATGTCTTATAGAACAATAGTATTACTTTACATTTATAAACCATAATTTGTTCAGTTATTGCCCAATTGATGGACATTTTCTCATTTTCCTCTGTTACTATAAAAAGAACTGCTATAAATTTTTTTGCACATGTGAGTATTTTCCCCTTTTTTATACTCTCTTTGGGATATAGATCTAGTAGTGGATGAATCAAAGGATATACACAGTTTCATTGTCCAGGGCATAGTTTGAAATTATTTTCAAGAATGGTTGAATCAGTTCACAACCCCACCAATGGCGTATTAGTGACTCAGTTCCTTTCCAAATTAGATCATTTTCCTTTTTGTCATCTTATCTAATCTGATAGATGTGAAGTGGTGCCTCAGAGTAGTTTTAATTTATATTTCTCTAAACAATGCTAATTTAGAGCATTTTTTCATATTACTATAGATAGCTTTAATTTCTTCATCTGAAAACTGCCTGTTCATATGCTTTGACCATATATTAATTGGGGAATGACTTATATTTTTATAAATTTGACACATCTTCATATAGTTTAGAAATGAGTCCTTTATTAGAAACAGCAATTGTGAAAATCATTTCCCAGCTTTCTTTATTCCTTCTAATCTTGGTTATATTGGCTTATTTGTGGCACATTCATTTTAATGAAAGTAATGAAGTACTTTAATGAAGTAACTGTGCATGTTTAACCTGGAGAAGAGAAGTCTCAGGAAAGATTTAACTATTTTCAAGTACTTAAAAGATTTTGGCATATGAAAGAGAAATTGTACCTATTCTGTTTGGCTCCACAGGATAGTGCAAATTTAGTATTTTAGACTTAGTTGTCAAAAATGACTGAAAAGATTATTTAGTATTTTTGTACCTAGTGATGCAGGCAGGTAGTTTGCACAATTCTGGTCCAGAAATCAGGAAGGACTGGACAAGGAAATGACAAACCACTCCAGTATCTCTGCCAAGAAAATTCCAAATGGAGTGCCAAAAAGTTGGGCATGATTGAAACAACTGAACAAACAAAACAAATGAAAAAAACTCAGTGATTTAGAGTAATTGTATCTTTAAAATTTGTTAAATTATGTCTATAGTATTGACTTCAATCCTTCAAGAATCTTTGGTTTCTCAATATGGGTGTTCATTACAGTACAACCCCATTGCCTTGGTAGATTGCCCTTTAAAGTTGTGGGTTCCAGATTCATAATCCAATGACCAACCCTAAGAGGCTGAAACCCAAGTGACTTTATGATGGACATAAAGTCTTTCACTGAGTATTTATATATAGCCTCTTCAACTTAATAGAATTTGTCAAAGCTTGGGCTTCACCAGCATAACATTCAAGAAACCAGAGTCTTCTCTCTGCCCATGTTGGGAGATTACATGAGAAATTCTGTGATAAATGTTTATGCAGACTAAAAAATGCAGGGATTTACATGTGTCTTACCATTTAATGTGATAATATTTTCCATATCAAAAATAAGAATGCATGATCTTAGAAAGGCTATTCTTTTAATTAAACCTTAGTAAAACTACTATTATTTAATTTTCCACTTGATATCAAAACTGACCCCAGAAAATTCATGATATTTAGTTGCTAGCCTATATCTCCAGAAGTCAAGAGAGAGTTCATGGAAGATGTGAGAAGGTAACAATCCATTATCAGTTAATTAATCGATCAATGCTTCAACTAGCATTCATTTAAGAACTTGCTATGTGTCAGAAATTGAGCTTGGTGAAGAAGATATTAAGAAGAAATTAAAACTAACACTTTCCTAAAGGAGTCTACATTATACTGGGGAAATAACCTGTCTATAATACATATAATATAAATGAAATAAATATAAAGTAGACTTGAGAAGGAAGAACTAATACCTGAAAAAGGAATCAGGAGGGAACATCAAGTGGAAACTGAGATGAATTTTAAAAGGAAACCAGAGATTCCAAGAGGTAGTGATGAAGAGGGAAAATGTTCTAGGTATGGGGGGATAGCTTAGGGAATAGAGAGAAGATGGAGCTTTGTGTAAGTGAAATAGAAAATGGATGAGTAGGGGTAGATCATATAATATGTGTAATGAAATAAAAAAGAAAGGTAGAAAGGGTAAATATCAAACAAGAGTTTATATTTAATCTTAGAGCTAATGAGGAGACACTGGATTTTATTGAGTGGGAAGATAGTTTATTGGGATGATCAGATCTACCTTATAGGAAAATTACTATTGATGACTTTGTGGAAAAATGGATTAGAGGAGGGAAAACCTCGAAGCCTGTATGAGGTTGTTGAGGTTTTGAGGATGATGAGGTTGTGATCCCGACTGACTAGAAGAATGGTGCATGAAAATAACAGGGAACTTCAGAAGAGAGGTGGGTTTTGTAGGAAATTTGAATTGGGATGTACAAAAGAGAACTGGAGCAAATAATATCAAAAGAAATACATGATACTACCCACTCCTATATGGTAACATTTGATTTTGTGAATTGAATGCTACCTTTCATAAGCTTACAGAAACACCATGCTACCTTATCAATTATCCAGCAATGGAGTACAAGATCTTGAATTAGCCACAAGGTAACACTCTTTTAGAACCATCATCCCCATCCTAATAAATCACCTTTTTTGTACAATGAGGGAATTAGCCTCCCCCTACAAAGCTTGCTATTGGCCACCAGAAGGTGCCCAGGTCTTTAATACTTAGGATGTTCCCTAGCAGCACTTCCAAGGAATTCAGATTAGTTACTAACTAGTGAGATCCAAAATTCATAAAGAAATTAAGTAGAATTTTTTCAGTTTCCTTTTATTGATTGTTTCCCTCATCAGAATATAAACCCCTCAAGGGGAGGGATTGTCTTTCTTTTTGCTTCTATTTGTATTCTGCCATTTAGTTAGCACTTAATGAATATGTGTCGACTTCTGTGAATTTTATATGGAAAACTCATAAAATATTGGTCTGCTACCCTTTTTCTTTCTTTCTAACTTTCTCTCTCTCTCTCTCTCTCTTTCCTTCTTTCTTCCCTTTCCTTTCCTTTCCTTCCCTTCCCTTCCCTTCCCTTCCCTTCCCTTCCCTTCCCTTCCCTTCCCTTCCCTTCCCTTTCCTTTCCTTTCCTTTCCTTTCCTTCCCAAAGAAGAATTTGGTTGTGATGTGCATTGTTGGAGAGTCTATTCACTGATGACCTTAACATTCCACTGGAGCATTTAACCATATTACCAATATGTTTGGTTCAGGCAAGAAGAAAATATTCTTTTCTACTGAAATCTTGATGTGTATTTTGAACAGGATCAAATTTATTTAACAGTAAGAACTCCTACTATGCCTCAACCACAGCCACCATCACAGCAAATTACTATTACTATTGTGAATATGATATGTGGACATATCAACTATATAACAGCTTTACCTATTCACCCTAGGCATCTTTCATTTGGATAACGTAATGATACTATCACAATGAAAAGTTCCCCTAAAGAAAAAAGACAACTAAGCAGCTGGGTTAAATATTAAGAGTCACATTTAATTTTAGGAGCTTTTTCTATTAGGAAGATTTTGACTTTTTGTCAAGTGTACCTCTCCATAGATCATAAATCCAAGTTTTGAGATTAACTGGATTCATTAACTGGTTTACAGTGCTATAAATGTTAACTTTTTTGGTGTGGTGTAGAGCTGACTTCATCCAAATTCCACTTAAAAATCAAAGAAACCACAAACCATAAGAGAAACCACTTGCTTTCTGTGTTTTCTACCAAAAGTTCTATTATGGGTATCTCTAAAAGTTCTTCACCTGGGTTGGTTGTTTACCCCCAAAAGCACTGTGGGTAGACAGCCTATCTGCACTTAAAAATGGGTTTGCAGCTTTCAAAGACAATTTATGGGAGGGGAATTTATTATTGACAATGCCTAAATTTAATATCTAGTCATTAACTAATTAGTAACCATTATCTCTCTTGGGAGTATATACTTTTAATCCCTTTTTAGGGATAAAGGAATTTATAAGGTCAAAGCCATAGGCTAACTCCCTTGAATTTCTTTGCAAAAGTTTTGAATTAAATTCAGGAATTTGTGACCCTGGGTCTAATATTCTGCTCATTTCACTGCAGTTCTATTTTAAAAGCAATTCCAATGAATACCTTTGGTATATATATTTCTGCTCCATTTCTGTTCTGTATCAAGGATATGTAGCCATATTGTGTCATAACCAGGAGACAAGCTTCCAAGAATGTTATAGTTGATTGCTTAGAATGATCACAAATAGTTTTTCTTACTGAAATAGACATCAAATGTTAATATTATGTATTTCATATTTTCATTGTAATTTAATATTACTATTATTAGATTTAGTTCTCTCTGCCATTTATTTGAAGATTTTGTTTGGAGGATTCTAAGCACAGATTTTTTTTCCTACTGGATCTATAATTTCATTGGTATAGGAAGCCCCCAACAGAGAAACTTCCTCAACTGTTAAAGAGTGATATTCACTCTGCAAGTTGTAGTCTTTGACAGTTTCCTAGGGCACTGTGGGTCAAGTGGTTCAAGGTTACACAACCACTATCTATCAGAGAAGATCCTTGGAGCTAGGTGATCCTTATATTGTTTACAACTCTCTATTCAATATGTCAAACTGTTATAAATTGATATTTCAACAAATATTCATAAGGAAATGGAACCATTATCACAATATTTAGAGTGTGGTATAAGGTGAAAAGTTCTAGATTTAGAATCAGAGGATTTGGAATTGCATCCTGCATCTTACTCTTACTACTTATATGATCTTGAGCAATTTTCTTCACTTAATTAGATCTCAGTTTTCTCAACTGTTAAATTGCAGACTTGGCAATCTATGATAATATTACTTGCTTCCTTTTCTTCTTGAGTAACTAATATAGAAGTAGTATGTTACTTAAATTTTAGAAGCCATGTTTTAGAATTTTTGTGACCATGAAATAGAATGTTTTCAGTTGAATGAACTTTTCTTTATTTTCAGTTTTAGTAATTATGCTTCCTTTAAGCACCACTAGCAGAAAGATACCTGTAAACTCTAACTCAAGTCTACCTTGGAAATTAGAGACAAAATCCAAAAAATGCTGTCTTCTGAAATGGTAGTTTATAAGTATTAAAAAAATTGGTGAGATTGACCCATCTTCAGAGACAATTCAACCTAGGAGATGAAATAGCATATTTTTGATTAAAGTAGGATAGCTTCCAAAAAATATAAAAATGAAACTAGTTTGTCTATGTATTATTCATGGATACAACTATTTTCAACAACCACTACTAAGGAGAGGTACAAAAATAAACAATAATTAATATAAAATAAAAGATAATTTGATCAGTTAAAATGTATAGCATAAATGGGTAGTATCCTTGGGGTCTAGGAAAAGTAAATCCAAACACTAAAAAGTTCTCAAATTACAGACTGTCAGAAGCTCAGATTTGGAAAGACCCTAGAGGTCATCTAATCAAAACTTTAAATTAATAAGGATTCATCAAGTATCTATTATGCAATAGAAATTGTGCTAAATGGGAGGAGGAATCCCCTCTATCCCAATTCTCAACAAATAATTTTCCTGTCTTTATTTGTAATCTGTAGTGATAAGGAGCTGATTTCATGGCAAGGTAGTCTCTTTAGTAAGTTCAAATTAATTGTTGGAAGTTTCTTCTTATGTTAAATTGAAATCTTTGTTTCTGAAACATATATCTATGGCTTCAATTTTTCCATTTAGGGTGAGGTAAATAAAACAAGTCTGCTTCCTCTTTTAGTCCTTCACAAAATTTTGTGATATCACAGATTGAGAATTGGAAAAAAAAACTTTAGAAATCAGACTGTACAGAACTCCTCCCCACCATTTTACAGGTGAGGAAAAAGTGGCCCAGAGAGTTAAATCATATAGTTAGCAAAGGTCTTTCATTATTTTTATTTTAAATATTTCTTGCTAAATCTTGAGCCTTTTAATTTTTACATTTCATGTAATTTGTTAGTATATTTCTTAGTTCTAATTCATTAAGCATATAGATTGATTGACATTATCCCTTCCACCTTTTCCTATCAACAAATTTTAAAAAAGTTCTCTTTATCTTCATCCAAATGATTACTGTTTAAATGTATGGAATGGTGATAAAAACAGATTCCTCAGGAGCTCCACTAGAGGCCTCCCTCCTTGTTAACAATGATCTACTAAAACTCTTTGAAAAAGGTTTAGAAAATATTTTATATGCATTTTGATCTTCATAAAAACTCTGTTAAGAAGATACATTATCTTTCTTCCATTTTAGAGATGAGCAACCTGAGGCTCAGAGATGTTTTGTAACTTGCATTTGGTCAGATGTCTGTGATGTGTCGGAGCTGGGGTGTGGACCAAAATCCCTTTTTTTTTCCCCTCCAAGTTCAGGACACTTTCCTCTTTAGCACACTATCTCCTTCAAAAATCTTCATTCTTTGGATTTGATTACTCAGATTGATTCTGAGACTTTCTAACATCATCATTTCTCTATTTTGTACTGAAGGAGATAATGAGAAACTTTGTTAAATACTTTTCTAAGATCTAGTTATACTGTGTCTATTCCTCTGATTTCCTAGAATAATAACCTTGTTCACAAAAGGAAATGAGTTGAATCTGGTATGACTCATTCTTGATTAACCCATGATGTCCCATTGGGATCACCACTTTCTAAATACTCACAAACAATCCTGTTAATTATGCATTGTGCAAGTTTGCCAGGAATTGAAATCAATTTTTCCTCTCTAAACTTTGAAGAATCAATATTCTTTCCCATTTTGAAAGTCAGAATGACATTTGCTTGACTCTTGTTTTGTAATACCTTTCTTATCCTATACAAATTTTCTCAATTTCACTGGCAGTATCTCAGCAGTCATATCTAAAAATTCTTTCAGACTTTGGGGTGCATTCATTTAGGACTGATAACTTATACTCATTGAAGGCTACAAAATTATCTTTTAGCATCTCCTTGTATTTTAATTTAATATAGTTCAATGAAAACTAAATAGGATTCTGTTATGTGTCATGCATGCACTGGTTTCCGAATTTGATTTTAATGCATTTTAATGAAATTTGTTCTATCTTCCCCAGTCTCAAGCTTATTTTCCTTCATAAGGAAAACACATCTAAAAATGCCTTTTAAGGACTGAGTAGTTCTGCCATCTTTCTTTTATCTATTGTCGTTATAAATTCTATTCCAAACAGAAGCCTTAACTTTTCTTATATATCTCGCTTAATCCAGTTAAACCTTTTTTTTAACAGCACTTATTTTGTGGTCTTTACCATTCAGAGTGATCCTTAAGTCCTTTTTGACCCTATCCTTATAGTAACATGCCAATGTTCTCTATTCACCCCTAGTTATTGATTTGCTTTCTTAGACAGAAATATACCTGGAGTGGAGAATGGCAATTTATCAAGCTTCCTAAGTTTTATGAAAATGAACTTTAAGATTAGAAATCTCCTTCTGCCTTGATTCTATGTCATTTTGTAGAATATTCTCATGAGAATAATTAATCCTAAAAAAAGAGACCATCTGTATGAAGACAGTACTATGAAAAGAGATAGCTATCTCTCAGAAAAACTAGTACATATGCACACACACACACACACACACACACACACACACACACACACACACACACACACAAACATAATGTTTGTCTAAATGTCTTAAAGAAGGAAATGGCCAACCATTCCAGTAGCTTTGGCAAGAAAATCCCATGGATATTATGATTCCTTGGAGTCAAAAAGAATCAGGCACCACTGAACAACAACATTCACATGGAAAATTTAAAAGAAATTTTGTAGAAAATTAATGAGAGAAGTCATCATGAGGAGGGAGTGTCCTGCAGTTGCTTATTATGATGACCAGTACTGGTTTGCAAGTCTAAATGTGCTACAGAAATCTGAATTACTATTATGAATAATTATTTTGGTTCTCATGTCAGATCTGTCTCCCTTTTAATTCAGTTGTTTTTTTCCTTGCTCTATAGCCCCAATACCTAGGGAAGTTCTTTGTTCATAGTAAATATCTGTCCCTGCCCTCCAGGAGCTTACATTCCAATGGGGAGGCATACAGAAATAAATGTGATAAATGGTAGACTGATATTGGGTAAAGTAAGGATCTCTTTCTCTCTCTCTCTCTCTCTCTCTCTCTCTCTCTCTCTCTCTCTCTCTCTCTTTATATATATATGTATATATATATACATATATATATATATATTATATGTACAAGAAAAATGTAAGGAAGAAGAGATTATTTTCATGTAGAAAGAATTGGTACAAAGTTTGTGGAAGTGGGTGCTGGGGTTTGGTGTTGGATGTCTAAGAAAGAATTCATGAGCCTTGGTCTCTCTCCCAGGCAAGTAGGTATTTTATTGAGTCCTGTGATGGCAGAGTGGGCTGAGATTCCAGAAATACTTTAGTAAAGCGGAATCTGACATATTCTCATTTTTATTAGGGAGAGAAGAAGGAACAAAAAAGAAAAATGATGTCAGATACATGTCTGTTTGAAGTTTGATGTCAGAAATTGGTGCCACCAAGGGACAGTAAAAACTTATGTTTGTGGGATTTTTTTAGGTTTTTTTGCAAGGCAATGGAGTTAAATGGCTTGCCCAGGGCCACACAGCTATGTAACTATTAAATGTTTAGGGTGGATTGGAACTCAGGTACTCTGAGACTCCAAGGTCAGTACTCTATCCACTGTTCCACCTAGCAGTCCCATTAAGTGTCTTTGTTAAGGAGGGTTTTTGAATATCAAAGAAGACCGGGATGCTGATAATAAGTGATTAAGTATCTAGGCAGACCAGACCCTGATCTTCAGTAAAAGATAAAAGCTCAAGAATGTCCTCAAACAGTCTGAATAGGTAGACACTGATAATGTGCAACCAGAAGACAAGAAGGCCTTGGCCAAAAGTGGGCAACAGAGCCAGTAATCAAGTCTTAGCTAGAATGACTGAGTCTAGCAAGCACCCAGGAAGGACATTCAGAGCAGATCTGAATGTTAGGGAGGTGGCTCTTTAACTAGAGCACTCTCCTCACCAGCAAAGGGACACTCTGAGGAAGACTTTGAAGGGAGGGATACCTTTCAATAAGCTGAGGTCTGACACTTGTCTTGCCACTAAACTTTGAAGAGTGCAGTAAAGGACTGCAATTTTGCCTCACTTAAATCCAATTCATCCACAAGTCAAAATATCACCCTATGGTCATTGTTCCTCTTCAAAAATAAAGTATAAAAATAACAACAAGTAATTAACAACTATAATTTCCAGTTCTTCAGTACCAGAAAATGAGCTATCTTTTGTAAGAAATTGTCTTCTTTAACATTTGCCAATTTAATATATGATAGTTTTCCACATTCATTTTTTTAAGATTTTCCTCTCTCTCCCCTCCCCTTGATATAGAATAATGTGATATAGGTGATATATGTAACTATGTTAAATATATTTCCATATTAATAATGTTGTGAAAGAGGAATCATAATAAAGGGGAAAAATCATGAGAGGGAAAAACATACAAAATAAACAAAATTTAAAAATTTTAAATGGTATGCTTTGGACTACATTCAGAATCCATAGTTCTTTCTCTGGATGTGGATAGTCTTTAATCATTGTTCTGCTGAAGAAGACTTTGGATGCTCTGAAAAGCTTGCAAGTCTTGAAAGTCTTTGGAAGACCTGAGAAGTCCAACATGACTGATCATCACACAATGTTGCTGTTAATGTGTATGATGCTCTCTTGATTCTGCTCATTTCAATCAGAATATTGATGCTGTTCTTTTTGGGCTTTTCAGAAATCTGCCTGTTTATAATTTTTTAAAGAACAATAGTGTGGGGTGGCTAGGCGCAGTGGATAAAGCACCTGCCCTGGAGTCAGGAGTACCTGGGTTCAAATCCGGGCTCAGACAGTTAATAATTACCTAGCTGTGTGGCCTTGGGCAAGCCACTTAATCCCGTTTGCCTTGCAAAAACCTAAAAACAAAAACAAAAACAATAGTGCTCCATTACATTCATATACCACAATTTATTCACCCCTTTCCCAAATGCTGGGAATCCCCTCAATTTCCAAGAAAATGTGTTATTATGATTATTTTTGTACATATTCCTCTTAGTTGTACATTTTCCTCCCTCTTTGATTTGTTTGCAGTACAGATTCATATTACATCATAAAAGGATCTGAATAGTTGACCTTTTGAAGCACAGTTCTAAATTGTTTTCTAGAATGCTTATATCAATTCATAGTTCCACCAACAGTACATTAGTGTTCTTAGTTTCCCAGTCTTATTTTCCCTTTCTTTTATCTATGATGGGTGGGAGTAGAATGTCAGATTAGTTTTAATATGTATTTATCTATATGTAAGTAATTTTTAAACCTTTTTTTTGATTGTTGATTCCTTGAATTTTTTACTTGGAAAAATATGTGTTTATATCCTTTTACAATTTATAATTTAAGTAATGACTTTTTTTGAGGGATGATGCATTTATCAGAGAAATTTATTTCAAATATTTTTTCCACTTGAGTATTTTTATTATTTATCTAAACTGGTTTTATTTTTGTAAAACCTATTAAGTTTTATGTCATCAATATTTTCCTTTTTATTTTCTATAATCTCGATCTCTTGTTTAATAATGAACTCTTCTCTACATAATTGCAAAAGCTATTATCTTCTTTTTCCCTCTAATTTGTTTATGCTTTAAGCTTTTCTAAATCCTTTATACTTTGGAGTTTTTTTTGTTATTTGATATGAACTGTTGGTTTATACCTGATTTATATCAAACTTATTTATAGACTTACCTGAAACTTTTTACAGTTACTTTTTACCTGGTAGGTAGACTCATTGAAAATATCTGGTAGCATAATATATACATTTGTTTCTTTATATTGTGTACTTAATCTGTTCAACTGTTTGATTTATCTACTTCCTATCTGGTTCCAAATAATTTTTATAATTACTGCTTCCTAGTATAAGGGTAGGGGTTGATTTATTAAATCAACCAAGTCACCCCCTTTTTCTGTGTCAATGTTCATTAAGGATATTAGTCTTTACTTTTTTACCCCTGCTTTGTCTTTAAGTATCATCTTTGAAAGACAATATATGTCATTGAAAAAATTTGAAAAAATATTGTCTTTTCCTTCTTTTGAACATAATTTGTGCAGTATTGGAATTAACTGTTCTTCAATGGTAAATTCATTTTGCTCAATTTTTTTCCTTTTTTAAAAAAAATTATTTAAGGCAATGGGGTTAAGTGACTTGCCTAAGGTCATACAGCTAAGTAATTTTTAAGCAACTGAAGCTGGATGTGAAAGGTAGGTCCTCCTGACTCTGGGTCAGTGCTCAATCCACTGTGCCACCTAGCTGCCCTGCCCATTTTCTTCTTGAATGAAGTTCACTTATGCTTTGCCCAATTCTTTTCTTGTTATTGAATGATTTGAATTATTTATTTTGTAGTTAATTTGAGTATCTTCAACGTTGAAAATATCAAACTATTTCATTTATCTGTTTTACTATAATTGATCATGATAATTTTTTGATGATTTTCTTCATTTCATCTTCAATTATGAATTCTCCTTTATTCATTTTAATAAGAACATTTTGGTATTCCTCATTGTCTTTTTTTATCATATTAGCTATCAGTTTGTCTGTACTATCAGTTCTCCCCTCCCCCCCAAAATAAAGTAGTTCATAATTTTTTGTCATTTTTTTCATTTTTAAAATACTTTTTTGATTTTTAGAATTTTTACTTTGATGTTGAGTAGTTTTATGATTTATTGCTTTTCTCATTTTTTGGTTGCTTACCCAATGCATTTATCTGTTCTTTATCTATTTTATTGGTGAAATTATTTAGAGATATGCAATGCTTTAGCTTCATCCTATAAGTTTTGGTGTGTGTTGTCTAAAATATTTCCAGTTGATTCCATGATTTTTTCTTTGACTCAACAATGCTTTAGGATTAAATTATATAGTTTTCAATTAATTTTAATCCTTTCCTTAAAGGCCTTTTATTGAATATGATTTTATTGTGCTTTTCTCAGTAAAGAATGTTTTTAAATTTTTTGCTTTTCTGCATTTAAAAGGATTTTATGCTACAATGCATGGTCTTGAAAAAAAAGATGTCATGCAAAGCTTATAAAAATATAAACTTCTTTATGTTCCCTTGAAGAAATTGTCAGAGAACTATCATATATAGCTTGTCTAACATTCTACTCATGTCTTTTAATTCTTTCTTGCTTAACTTTTGTCCAATTTATGTAAAAGGAGTACTTTGAAGTCCCCCACTATTCTGATTTTCCTTTTTTTCCTTGTAAGTTGTTTAGCTTTTCCTTTAAGTATTTTGAGGTTAGCAACTTGATATATTAATTATTGGTACTGATTTATTATCAAAGGTACCTGTAAGGATAAAATAACTTTCCAGTATATCTCTGTATTGTGTCTATTTTTTAGGGTTTTTTTTTTCCTGTTACCAAAGTTGCTGCCTTTGCTTTTCCCCTTTGATATGACATATTGTAGTCCCTTTTTTCATTCCTTTCAGGTACTTTAATAGTCCTTGTTGCCAAGACACTCTTTTTTGAGAGGCTTTACTTGGACTTGTTCTGGTATTACTTTCTTCTTCCAGATGTTTGCTTATTGGACTTTTCTCACTTCATAGTATTCATTTATCATATTTTGAATTTTGTTCTGTTATTTTTAACTCCACTCTCATTTTCTTAATTTGGGATTTTTGCTTAGGATTTTGGGGGACAATGTTGGCATTGTTTGTTCCTGGGGTAGTTCCTAGACATTGGCACATGGTAGGTGCTTCATAACGGCTGATTGCTGCATTTTGTCCCATCTCCTGGTTGTCTGACTTGGTTTTGACCTTGATTTCTTTTTTCTCTTTTTCTTGGACATTTCTAAACTGAGAATTCATTCTGTCTCTTAATATGAACTTTACAAGCCCAATATTATTGATTTTGTTGGAAATAGACCTCTTTTATAGACCCTCCATTTGCTTCCTTGGCTCTTTTCTCATTCTGTGTCCCTGGAGTGAGCTGTCTGAGTATTGACTGCCTCCATAATGAATTCTTCAATTAGATCTTCATTTTGGTTACCAAGACAACAACAATTAAAACCTACTAAGTGTCACCAACTGTACTAGTCATTCAGACAACAGAGATAATTTTTGTCCTCTAGAAGTTTACATTCTATTTGTAGAGGTAACATGTACATATCAAAATATAAGCTCTGCAGAAGAAATGTAAATGTATGATACAAATACTTCTTGGAAGGTTAGAGTGCTAGTTCTTTACATCATAATATCCTTAGTTTAATTAAATATTTCTTCTGGTAATATATGGCCCAGAATTATAACTCTGGGCTTAAATAAATCTGGCCTAATCTTGGAGGTTCCTCAATGCATTCATTCTTTGTTTTTCTTCTCTTTTTCCATTGGGTCATGGCATGGCATATCAAATTTTGGCTCCTCTTTAGGAAGGGCTTCATAAAAGAATCTCCATTCCCATGCAAGAACTCAGACAAATAAGTTATTAAATTTATTTATATTGATTTGACACCTTAATTCCTAAACAGGGAATACAATTTTATTTCTGTTTTTAATGGTTCCTACCTTCCTTTTGGACCAATGCTGTCCTTTAGATTTATATTCTATTATTTATTCCCTAATAAAAGGAAATAGCTTGCTAGAGTCAAGTAACCTGCCAATCCAATGAGTTCTTTCCCCGTGACTCTTTTTTTTTTTTTTTTTTTGGCAAGGCAATGGGGTTAAGTTTCTTGCCAAGGCCACACAGCTAGGTAATTGTTAAGTGACTGAGGGCAGATTTGAACTCAGGTACTCTTGACCCCAGGGCTGGTGCTCTATCTGCTGCACCACCTAGCTGCCCCTCCCTGGTGACTCTTACAGTCCTCTGGTGAAAGTCCTGTATTCAAGTAAGAATTCTCAAAATACTTTTTCATATTAAGGACAACCCTATTTTAGGGGTTAGGAGTAACCAAAGTTTACCAAAGAGGAGGAGGAGCTCAGGGTTGGTAGACTAGTAGCTTTTCCCTGTATCAACTCATACACTAGAAGTAAGGGAGACTATATATCTAGAATACAGATTCATTCTACTCTTTTAGAGCCAGCATCTCTTCTCCAAATGGGGGGAAAAAGAGCTCTTAACTCTCCTTTCTTCAGGAACTGAAATCATCTTTTAGATTTAAAGTTCTACTCTACTGTTAAGGGATTTTCCATAGGGAAAAGTATTTGCTCATGCCATGTATATTTAATAGATGTTTGATGGTTGAATTATTAAATGGAAATATATTAACACATCTTAACCTTACACCTTGTATGGGGAGGCATTATCCATACCAGAACAGAGTCCTAATCACTGGGACAATTAAGGATGTTTGGGCACACATTGAGTTCCCAACCAAGACAATAACCCTAACCCAGAGGTAATTAGGAATTTTTATTTTGGGAAGAAAAAAGAGGGAACTAATTTTGGTAAATGAGAATACATAGAATTGTGAACATGCCCAAAATAAAAATAACTTTTTTTTCAAATTTTCCCAGATCATCTAGGAAGTTTCACCTTCAAGTGAATTTCAGAGAGACCCCTGGCCACATTGGGTTCATTCGATGGAACAAAAAAAGAAAAAGGAATTTTATGGTTCTACTCATTCACTTTCCCAACCTGTGGAACTTGGACTGATGTGGCATGAAAGTGGAAAGAAATAAATAAAAGATTGAGACAATTTTGAATTGGCTAACTAGATGATCCTGGATAAATAACTTTTGAATAGTGATTTTTCAAAACTTTATTGATATCTTATTATTTTATATTCATTTTCTGTTGTCTATTTGACATATATTTCTGATATATGCTGATAACACTTGTGCTCCTTCTCTAGTATAGAGAGCACTGGTCTTACCAATCAGCAGGAATGACCCCTCAAAAATGGAAACAATTCAAGACTTACTGTCTACCATTAAACTCTTCTCGATTTAAAATTGTCCAAGAAGAAGCCAAGACCAAACTAGCCAGGCTACCAGGAGATGGGCCAAAATGTAGATATCTGTATATATATATATATATATATATATATATGCTAAATATTTCCTAATTATATTTATCTGTTAGGTATATCATGTGCCACATGTGACTCTGCTCTGGGACTGGTCAGCCTTTGAACCATTATATGAAGAACTGCTGAACAACTCTTAACCTTGGTACAAATCAGGCACCCTGGCTTCCAACTGAACATCCATATAACATTTTCTTTATGTAAAGGCTAGGTAGGCTCCCATCATTTGCAGTATATGTCAAAACAAAGGGGTTTGCATATTTTGAAGAGGGTTGTATATTAGCAAACCTGTTGCCACACTGCAGAAAGAGCTTAACTATTATCATGACCCTCTGTAATTTGAGCACCTTGGAGCAAGCTTTTGTCACCCAGTTTCTCTTCTGCACCTAGCTCACAAACATGAGAAAATTATCCAAATACTATCTTTTGGAGTAGTTGGGGATTGATATATGTAGAGAACAAGGCAAAAATTGTTTGAACCTATAAGACAGTTTTTCTTTAGTGCAAATGAGAATGTCAGTGTTTCTGAGTATGTGAAAATATAAACAAACATTTTATAAATAGACTACAGTCTGATACTTGGAGGACCAGAATATGACCTTTGTTATCTTTCTAATTTTGTTGACTCACAAGCATCCATTTTATTGATTTATAAGATCAATGTTATCTTCTTCATGCCCATAAACCACTTACTGCAGGCCTTGGCATGAAAGAACTGAGAGAATAGAATAGACATGTGCCTATTTTTATAGGCTTAAGTTCCAATCAGGATATTGGAAATTTGGCTGAAAAAGAATCTATTTTATGAATCAATGAAATAACTTTCCATTTGGCTCTGTTTGTACAGTTGCTATTTTTTAAAAATTGTGGCAAATATAGGGACTAGCATATTAGTTGATAAGTAGACAAGGAAGTATGGTGCAATGTATAGAGTTTTATGGGAAAAGCATATTTTGAATTTTTGTGATGCTGAGAAAATAAGTTAACTTCCTTATGATGTAGGATGTGTTCAAAAATATTTGATAGAATTTAGTAAAAATTATATATTGAATTCAGTTGTTCAAAGTTATAGGAGGGGGATCTGGGAAGCTATATATTTGATTATAGAATCTAAGAGCTAGGTGCAGAAGAGTAGCTGGGTGACAAAAGCTTGCTCCAAGGTGCTCAAATTGCAGAGGGTCATGATATTAGTTAAGCTCTTTCTGCAATGTAGATATCACTTATTTTAGCACTCAATTAGCAAAATTTATCCCTCGAAAATGGAAATTACTTTCTACCATTTCACCCTACTTTCTACCTACTTTCTACCACTTCACCTCAAATGGGCTCCTCTAGGGTCTACCTCACCCTACAATCTACTCTAATTTCTCTACAATCTCCTCAAAATCTCTACAAGCCACCTCACATAGAACAAAATGAAGTGAGGGAAAGTGCTTCTCCATCGCTAATTCTGACTTCTCCACTGAATTGTCTCAGATCCTTAAACTGATACTTATGGCTCCATAGAGATACTTAGAAGGAACATGAAAGGATACCCAATTCAATTCTAACCTGAGCAACCTTCATAGCACCTTCATAACACATTTGACAAGTGGACATTTACCCTTTGATTGAAGACTTCCACTAAGGAGAAACAGAGAACCAAATAAAATAAAGTGTGTAAATTAAGAGAGAAAATAGATTCATTTTGCACTTTTATTAGGTCTCATTGTTAGGAAATGTTTCCTTAAATTAAGCTTTAACTGTCTCTCACTTTTACCCTCCCCTTCAGATTCTGTCCTGTATTACAAGCAGAACATATCCAGTTCTTCCTACTACACAAGTGCAAGTTAAAGACTTGAAGACAACTATCATATTCCCTTATAAGACTTCTCCTGAACTTTTTTTTATTCAAATCTGGTGTTTAGATCTTTTATAATACTTTTTTATCTACCTATAGAATCTATTATTTAGATCAAATTTTCACTTATTAAATGTATTTCATATAGATATAACTTTAAGTGAAGATAATATTATATGTTTAATTTTCCCTCCTTCCTTCTCTTCTTTTTCCTTCTCCTCCTCCTCCTCCTCCTCCTCCTTTTCCTTCTCCCCCCTCCTTAGAATTTTTGATGTTAACATGTATATTTAATGACACTAAAAATACCTGAAAGGCCATTTTTATCATGGGAAGTATCTCCACTCTGGAGGCAGGAGGAGGATTTTATTTTAGGTTCAGTTGGGTAGGCAAGTGATGCCCAGAGCATGAGGCTATGATAGACTGAATGATTCTTGATAAAAAGAGAGAAGATAGAAAAATTAGAGGGTGATCTACAGAATTCTTGTGGTTATCCAAGGAGATAGGTGAAAGATAGGTATTAGAAACACCAGAGGATCCCAGATAGCAGATCTTAAGGAGCAGCATAAAGGTCTAGAATAATGTAGAAAAATAATTGACAGAAAGAATAGAATATCCAGGATGTTTTCTTGGACAGAGTATGGCTTATATATAAGTGAAAGAGAAGAAATAGGAACTAGAATTTCCAGCACTTAGTGTTAGAACATAGACTGACTCCCTAGGATAAAAGTTGTGCTTTAATGCAGAGAAGAATAAAAAAAAAAGTGATTTGACTCAAAAGGATTTGAGAATGAATATACAGAACTCCTCTAAGTACATGAAAATAGAGTGAACGTTTCATAAAGATTGTAACTCAAAGGGCAGCTAGGGAGGTGGCTCAGTGAATGGAGCACCTGCCCTAGAGTCAGGAGGACCTGAGTTCAAATTCGACCTCAGACACTTAATAAATACTTAGTTGTGTGGCCTTAGGCAAGTCACTTAACCCCTCTGCCTTGCAAATACCTAACAACAACAACAACAACAACAACAACAACAAAACAAGATTGTAATTCAAGAATCTGGGGAATATTATATGGGCATCTTTATACTCAGTGAAGTGGGACAAGAGGCACTGATTAGTGTCACCTAACATGTTATTCCTATGAAGATTTACTTACTTTTGGCAGTCCTCAAACTTATGTATTTTATTGTCCTCACATTCTTCACATTATACTAAAGTTAATCATTTTTGGGTGTTGGATTGCTATTGACTGATTTACTAAATATTCAGAAAACCAAAGGCAATCAGAAGGGGGAATAGCCAAGGACAAGGTTCACTGTTTTTTCCTGAAAAGCTTATCCTTTGAGTAATGATAGCAAAGATCAAAACCAAAAAATATTACAAATAAGATAGGAATCTTCCCTTTATTTATTCTGTTATGCAGGGGCAGGAAATATGTTTTGCATTACAGAGGATCTTTAGGATTAGCAAAGAGGTGTATCAATCAACTAATTACTAAAGATTATTTCTGTAAAAGGATTATGCCTATACCATCGGTTGTCCTCATTTTGAACATATCAGTGCATACACTATCAGACAATAGGATAAGACTTTTGAGCTGTACTTGTAGCTATGTTTTTATACTGATAACAGGGAAGTTCTTCTAAGGAGGTCTTCAAGTAGAGTTAGAATAATCAATTTGTATTGGTAGGATGGATGGGTCATATGTCCCTTTCAATTTTAAAATTTTGTGATTCTGTGACATCTACAAAATACTTTAAATACTGCAAAGCAACTTTGAAGTAAGTATAATATTACTTTGATCCTTATTTTATAGCCATGGAAACTAATGCAAAGGGAAAAGAAGTGACTTTCCAAGATAACACAGATAAATTTCAGAGATAGGATTTTTATGCTCTGAGTCTAGTCCTTCTACCTTAACTGATGTTTGAAAACAATTCTTATTATATCTTGAGCTTTCATGAAGGTCACATTTGTGTGTGAATATGATGAGATGTACGTATGTGAAGGGTTCTAAGAAATGCAAAGACTAGAAAGGTAGGTGAGTTAGGTAGGAAAGGACTTTGCAAATCAAACAGGGAATTTTATATTTAATATTAGAGCTAGTAGGGAAGCACTGGCATTTACTTAGTAGAGGAAATGCATCACTAATTCTTTGTTTTAGAAACATTACCTTTGCATCTGAAGTGAGAATGGACCAGAGTGGTGAGACATGAGGCAAGGATAGCAACCAGTAAGCTATTTCAATAGGTAAGTAATGAAATGATGAGGACTTCTATCAAGTTGGTGGCAATGTGAATGGAGAGGTGAGAATGTATATGAGATGTGGTTAGGGTAGAAAGAGGACTTGGCAACAGATTGAGTGTATAGGGAGAATATAGGTGAAGAATCAAGGATGTCACTGAGGTTGTTAGGTTTTTTGGGAAATACAGAGCAGACATAGCACCAGTTTTCAAGGATTATATAATTTTCTGGCCAGAAACTACTAATCTGCCTTTCTTTATCATTTCATCATTTACTAGTTATTTCCCATTACTATTAGAAAATTCAAATAGAAAAGGAAAATAAAAATCACAACCAGTTTACAGCTTCTTATTATTATTGGTGAGAAAATTTTAAAATAGGATTTGAGGACCTTAGTTTGGAATAAGTCAACAAATATTAATTGAATGCCTAAAATGTATAAAATACTGTGCTGGAGAAGCCATGTATGTTTTGAGGAAGAATGGCACAAGAAGTAAGAGAAATAATTCCATCTAGTTGTGGTTGGTTCCTATCCTAAATGACTCTGTAAGCTAGGCTAAGACACTTTTTCCTTTAAGTATCATTTTCTCCATTTTTAAAATACAAATTTTGGTCTAAATTATTCCTGCTCTAACATTTTAAAATTCCAGAATTCAAGGTGATATGGTAGATATTTAACATTAAAATTTTTAGTTCAGTTGGGAAGGTTGAATGTGTGTGTATGTGTGTGTTCATTTGTGTGCATGTGCTAATTGACAATATAAGATACATAAGTCCAAAGGGATTGCTACTAACAAGTGCTATAAAAAGTTCAAAGAAGAGTGAGAACATGCATCTTTGGTGGTTAGAGAAAGCATTTCAGAGGAGATAGAACTTGAAGAGGGACTTGAGAAGTGGATAGAGTTCCAACAAATAGAAGGAATAATTTGATTTTAAATGTATGGGCCATCTTCCAAAAATGGTGGGGACACAACACTTTTTCATATTTTATATGGTTTTGAATACCATTATAATGGGTTGAGTTTTATTATCTAGTCAGCCATTAAAAGTTTTAGAGCAAAAAGCATGACATGTTAAAAGTCACCTTTTGAGAAGATTAATTTGGCAGACATACAGGATGGATCTTTCTAACTCCTCCTTAAGGGTTTTTAAGATTAGGAATTGATACCAACTTGTCTGGCCTGAAAATTTATACACATCTACCAGATAATGTCTATTCATCATTCTTAAAGCATTGCTAAGTACGGAGTTGAGGATTTTTTAGGTTAGTAAATATTTTTTTGTTGATAGATTTATTGAACATCTCTGTAAGGATGGATTTAGTTGGAACTTTCTTGGAGGCAATAGAGTGGATCAAAGAATTACCATTTACCCTTTCTTACACAATCCCTATTACTTGTCCCCTTTTTGATAGGCACTCTTTTGTCTGCTAATGTTAATGATGGAGTCAGTACTGAAGTCTTCTATGGCTTATAAATGCCCTCTAGGTGAATGTTCATAGTACAACTTTATATAGAGAAACAAAGAGGCTTAATAATTAGTTATAATAAAAATAAGAACAATAACTATACCACATGTACTTATATATACATGTATATACATATATTATTTAATTTTAAAATTTGAAAAGGACTTTATCCCTTCTGTAATGCTAGCAATCTACATTGTCATTTTGTTGAGGTATTAAATATGATATCATGATTCTATGAACCTGAGATTTACAAAAAGACTCAGATGAAAAGGGAAGAAAAAAATCAAATATGTGTCCCCCAAAAGTTACAAAGGAATATGAGATTAAAAAAATAAAACTAAAATTTTCCATAACCTGTTCTGTGATTTCACTTTCAGTGAAACATGGTATTGCATAGAGTCTTAGCTATTTCTTTTTCTCTTTTCCCAATTTATTTACATAGGAGAGGATGATCTATTTCTGCTACCCTATACCACTTCTATGCAATTATTTCCCCAGCATCTCTCAGGATTCTTTCCTTTTTTTTTCTTTAAATCTATAGCAGTAGAATTAGCATCTTTGACATATCCTTATTGCTAATTATCTGCCAGCCTCTATGACACACTGGATTTCTCAATGATTTCATCTCTAATATTCTCTCTTTATTCCATCTCTAATGATGTTAGCAATTATGCTGATGAATCATATTGCACTATGGCCTTCTTGTTCCTTACCATCATCATCTTCAATGAATTCAATCTTCCCTCCACTTCAGTCACCTACATCTTCTTTGTCATCACTTAAAAATCTTTCCATGTATATACCCATGCACCCAAGGGGGATTTTTTTTTCTAGAATGAGACATCATAATTTGTTTTTTACTTTAGGATAATATCCACATATAAATTAATAAAAATTTATTATTAATTTTAGATTTTGAGAGCTTAGATGCCTCCTCTATTGAAATAAGAGATTGTAATACACTGCAAGTTCTTTCAGGGCAAAGAATGTTTCTTCTTGTTGTTACTGCTGTTGCTATTGTTGTCATGTTGTTTTGTTTTATCTTTAGATCCCCAGTTTCTTACAAATAGTAGAAGGTTAATAAATGTTTATTGAATTGAACTGGGCAAACCAGTCTCTAAAGTCTGTCACAGTTATAAAATGAAGCAATTCTATGTATCTCCGATTCTAAGCTCTTGGTAGGATGAAATAAGCAGTATGAGCTCCCCTCTTTGCTGAAAATACAAAGCAGCAGTACATGGATGACACTATTTCATCTTACAAAGAAGAATTTCTTGTTGTAGATGATTGTACTATTAGTTTTTTGAGAGAAAACTCAATGATCTGCTCAGTGTACAAGAAACAGTATTGAGTGTTTTCTAGCAGAGAGATAGCTGGCAGGTTTTAAAATGAGTATTGATGTGTTTATGTGGAGATAAGGCTACATGTTAGGGTTTCTCAAAATTCTATTTTCAATTACTTTGGAACTAGTTTGAAAATTCATGGTCTTTACTCCAAACATCTCTTTGTGTGCCAAATATGCTGAGCAGCATACCCTGACATTTCCAATGGGTTAACACAACTGCACTAAAGTGGATATTGGATGAGGCTGGGAAGGCCTCCGTTTCTGTTACTGTATTGACTGTTTGGGATCAAGACCTCAGTCTTTTAGGTGATATGTCTGCATCCCTGGGGTCTATTTCTATTTTTAGAGGTGAATCAGGTGTAATCTATTGCTTTTGTGATAGAGATTGTTAAAATGCTTGATTATAGGTGTGTGCAAACTTAATTGTCAATAGCAGAGAAATATAGGTTCAATAGGAATTGTGAGGAGGCCTTAAATCCACATCTCTGCCTTAAAAGTAAGACCACATCTCAAGATGGAGATCCCACACATTTATTCAGTTTTTCTTTTCTTTTTCCTTTCTCATTGTCAGGAATATTATCATACTGTCATCATAACTAGATTGTCTTTAATACTGGCAGACATAAATCTGTTGAAAATTAGACAAAATGGAGCAAATATTTTTACATAGAAAAACTTTCATATTTTTAAGCATGTGATTCTTCTATGGAAAAGGGATAAACAGCAATTGATCTAGGAAGTGTATTCAATCTCAGGGAACATGATGCAGGGTGCAGAGGAGGAAGTGCTGATTTTGAGTCAAATGGCCTCAATTTGAATCTCTATTCTTCTCTTTAAAATCTATGTGACCTTGGTCAAATCACTTCTTTCTAGGTCTCAGTTCCTGTTTTATAAAATTATTTATTGATCTTAATGACCTCTAAGTATGATCCTATAAGCTGAGTCTACAAACATTTATTAAGCATTCATTATTAGAGGGCACTTTTTAGTGCTAGGACATAAAAAAAAATTCACACCTGAAACCAGCAATTTCATGAAGCAAGCAGCATTGACTATCCTCTCATTCATATAATGGTGCTGTAGAAATTTGATTTAATCCAATAAGCATTTGTTAAGCATTTATGACATTATGTCAAGTGCTTTGTATACAATTAATAAAAAGAAAGTCAGTTCTTGTTCCCAATGAGAGTACAATCTAAAGGGAGCAACAACACAATAAACTAAAAGAGGTGAAGTTGGGTATGGGACACCAAGGGGTACCCAGTGTGGGAGCATCTTGCTCTATGGAGTAGAAATCAGGTAGCAGATGTAAAGTGAAGTAAGCTGAGGTCAGTCTCTGTCCTCTATTTAGGAAGGCATTGGGAAGAATTTAATGCTCTACCTTCCAATCTTCCAATCAGAGAGGAGAGAGGCTGAGGAAGGTGATGTTCATCAAGCCTTGAGTTGGCAGAATTCAGAAGTGATAAGGATTATACTGGAGGGAACATCTTCTGTGAAGCTGAAACCAGGAAGAACAATAGACACAAGGTGGAGACCCTGAGATAATGGCTTTTGATAATGAGAGGAAATTATAAAATAATAAACATAATATAAAATATAAAAGAGAGGAAATTGTAGCTAGATGTCATGGTAGAATAGAAAGCTGAAATTGTAGCCACAAAGTCCTGAGTTTGAATCTAGCTTCAGACACTTAGCTGTAGTGGCCCTGGGTAAATCATTTTATCTCTCAGTCTTAGCTCCACACCTATAAAACTAATAATAACAGAAACGACCTCACAAGGCTGGTGTAAAAGTCAAATGAGATAAAATACACAAAGTTCTTTGAAAACTTTAAAATACCATAAGATGCTCATTGTTGTTATTATCTGGGGAATCCACTGTTCATGAAGGTTTTGATAGTTTTGGATTGTGGCATCTTGAGTGATCACCACTCCTGTGTTCACCTAGGAAGGGAAAAAATGTCATCTGATAGTTAACTAGTTTAAATAATTATTCTAGGACATTATTTTCTGCACTGATGATAAAGCAAAAGTATTGTTAAGATATAAAAGCAGAAAAATTTCAAATTGCATAATAAGCAAAATTATAACTTAAAATTTTATTTTCTAAATTCTATGAAACTGAGTAAAGTCACATTTACATTGTCCTGGTTTTGACTCAGATTAGACAAGACTCAGTCTTGGTTCTTGTGGAAATCACAATTTAAATTGTAATTTAATACAGTTGTAATGAACTTATTCTGTCCTAATGGAAATTGTTACAAATATCACTTGAAACTGCTTCAAGAGTTGACTTAAGCCCATTTAAACAAACATTTTAAAGCATCCATTATGATCAAGGCAATGTGATAGACAAGACATATTTGAGATTAAAAGTTAAAAATATTCTAGTCTCTCAGCACAAGGAGTTTGAAGGTCTGCAAGCATATAAGCAGTCACAAGATAATTTGAGGAAGGAGAGCTTTAAAAATATGGGAATGAGAGAATATATCATTCAGAACATGTCATGTGAACTACACATTGGCCGAAGATGAAAATTATGAGAGGTGGAGATGAGAAAGAAATAGATTTTAGGTATGGAGATTGAGTTAAATGAATGCACAATGATGGGAGATAGAATATTGACTTTGGAGAATCGTTAGTGGTACAATTTGACTAGTACACAGAATATGTTAAGATGATTAATGTGAAAATGATCAATCAACTAATCATTCAACATTTATTAAGTACTTACTGTGTGACAGACATAATGCTAAGTTCAAGAAATACAAAACAAGACAGCTAACAGGTCCTGCCCTCAAGAAGTTTACAGTCTAATAGGAAACTCAACACATGAACAAAACTAGACTAAGTAAGTCATATTCAGGTTAAATAAGAAGTGATTAACATAGGAAAGAATAGAATTTTGTTTTGTTTTTTAGGTTTTTGCAAGGCAGTGGGGTTAAGTGGCTTGCCCAAGGCCCCTCAACCAGGTAATTATTAAGTGTCTGAGGTTGGATTTGAACTCAGGTATTCTTGACTCCAGGGCCAATGCTCTATACACTGCGCCACCTAGCTGCCCCCAAAGACTAGAATTTTAAGGAGTTGAGGAAGACTACCAGTAGATGGTGAGATATTAGTTGGGATTTGAAAAAAAACCTAGAGAGGTCATTAGGTGAAGTGGAGGAGGAAAGGCATTCCAGGCTTCAGAGAAGAACCATCCAGAGGAAAAAAATTCAGAGGCAAAAGAAACAGGAGAATTCTTGGAAATCAAAGGAGGAGAGAGTTTACAGGAAGAGGGAGTGGTTAACGGTATTAAAAATAGCAGAAAAATAAAGGGGAAAATGAAGTCAGAGAAAAAGTTCTTTTGATTTAACCACTGAGATTTTTGATGACTTAGGAAAGATGTATTGGGTTGATAAGAGGCCATTAAACTACATGTAAAAGAACGGGTTCTATACTCAGCCTTAAACAAGGTGAAATGAGGATGACTGGTTCTCTTCCTTCTCTAAATTTGAATCTTCAGTGAAAAACACTATGTATCCTTTGAGCGTGAAGACAAAGCACTGCATGTTCATGTGTCCTTGGTTTCTCTTAATTCAGCAGCCTATGAAAGATGCATATTCACCACAGTTGGTTGGTCTGTGTTAATTAAGATAACGCATGACTTGTATTGGTTTCCCCTGATGCATGCTTTTCAATTCTTCCCAGAGGTATGCCTTCTCAATGCCTGGGTTGCCCATAATGACACAAAGCACAGGTGTCTGTGAGAAAAGAAAGCCCACGTAATGGCTTTGTCTTGGTGCCTTTCTGCCTTAGGCTAGGGTTTCTTAGCCTTTTTTTTTGTGTCATGGACCTCTTTGACAGTATGGAGAAACCTTTGGATCCTATCAGAATAATGTTTTTAAATACATAAAATAAATTTCATAGGATTACAATAGAACCAACTATATTGGAATAGAGTTATCAAGATTAAAAAAAAGCACAATATTGAGACATGTTAAGAATTTTTGCCTTTGCCAGCATTCATTTTAAAGGATATCCTTCTGATTCCTCAGTTTTCAATCTCTATTTCAGACTTCAAAGCACTAGTGAACAGGGAAAAGGCTAAATTATATACATACATTATACAAATATGTGCATATTCACATGTAGATTATTATATACATATATATGCATAGACACATGTTTTTGTTCAGTCATTTCAGTTGTATCTGACTCTTTTTTATCCTATCTGGTGTTTTCTTGGCAATGATACTGTAGTTGTTTGCCATTTCCTTCTCTGATTCATTTTACAGTTGAGAAAACTGAGTCAAACAGGGTGAAATGACTTGCCCACTGAGTCATCTAGCTGCCATTTAAATATAAATGTATGTATATACTATCACAAAAACTTCTATCTATACTTAGTCTCCAATGATTTTACTATATTTTCTGTGTCTGTCTCTCTATGTCTGACAATCTTTCTGTGTGTCTCTTTTCTGTCTTTCTTCTGTCTCATCTGAGTCTCATTATCCTTCTAACTCATATCTGTACATACATGCAAAGAGAAAAATAGAGATGTAACTAATATATGCATGTATGTATGTATTATACAAATGCTCAGAAATCATGATTGACTTAATAGTTATTCACCTGGGTTATGATTTCCTCTTCATTCCATCATTTCAGAAATTTGCCTATAGCCTGGACATAGGAAACTTGTTTGTAAGGGATTGAGGAGTGAATAAGTACTGAAAAGGTGGAGGTAGCAAGAAGTAGAGAATCTTTCTAGGACCTTGGCATTTAAAGTGAGGGGAAAAGATAGTTGTTAATTTAAAGAGATGTGGAAGCTTAAGTGAAGATTTTTAATTGCTAGCTGAACATTCCAGTTAGGATAAGAGAGAGACTGATGAGGCAATGATATATAGTGCAAGATTCTTAAGACAGATATCCAGGCATGATATGAAGGGCACAGGTGCATAGTTAGCTGTGGCAAGGTGAAAAGGTGCTTCTTTCTCAGAGATGGAAGTAAAGGAAAAGAGGATACTATGGTTATAAAGGAATTTTAAGAGATGAGCCAAGGATAGTCATGTAGTTTATAAAGGATGAGTTCAATTTTCTCCTTAGATTTGGAGGTGAAGAGAGATTAGTCCAAGAGAGGAGAATAAAAATGATGAAATCCCTTGAAGAAATATTGTGGTAACTATTATAAAGAGTCAACTAGGGAAAATTAAAAAGATTGCCATTCAGAATTAAGAGCCCAACTGAGATTAGATAACAGAGTTACATGGGATCCAACTGGAAGATTTGTTGTAGAGTGGATAAAGCACTGACCTTGGAGTCAGGAGGATGAGAGTTCCAATCTGGACTCAAACACTTGACACTTACAAGCTTTGTGACCTTGGGTAAGTCATTTAACCCTGATTGCCTCACATCCAAAGCCATCTCCAGCCTTCCTGATTCATATCTGGCCACTGGATCTGGCCATTCAGGAGGAATCATAATAGTGGCATCTCAGGACCAATTCAAGTCCAATTCATGTGCTTGTCATAACATCCCATCCCTGATGTCATGACCTTCTTTCAAAATAAAATACAAGAATCATCATAATCAACATGGAAGTAGTAGCATAGAGGACACATGGTGGGAGTAACAAAAGTAGCAAAAGGGTATAAAAGGAGGTAGGTAGAAGAAGGGTATAAAAGGAGTCAGGGGATTCAGAGAATGAGGATAGGACATAATTGACTTGGTCAACTATGATTTCAACATAATTGATTTTGTCTTGGTGCCTTTCTGCCTTAGGCTAGGGTTTCTTAGCTTTTTTTTGTGTCATGGATCTCTGACGATCTGGAGAAACCTTTGGATCCTATAAGAATAATTGATCTGGTCAACTCCCATAATTGGAAGGAGGGGTGGTGGAGTGAAACTAGAAGTGGTGTTAAATTAGGAAATAAGAAATAAGATTATAATGAATGTAAAGAATTGATTTAAGAGTAATGAAACAGAAGGAGATATGGAAAAAGAGATTTTTATTTGAGTGGGAATCTTTGGAATTCAAGATCATGAAGGTATCACTTTTATAATTAAGATCCAAATTATAACTTTCCAGGGGGAAATGTTGGGTGAAAATATAGGTTATGGCAGTTGAGGAGCTTAACAACATAGAAAAGTCAGAGCTTTCAAGTGTACATCAAAACATAAGCTATCCTCCTACTTAGGATAGCTGAAGGGGTGGAGAGGGTGATTGGAAGCTGTTTTCTGATCTGGATTAGAAACATAGAGTGATCTGCAGTTTAGTACAACATAGGAATAGGGACTGGACCAGTGTATGGAATTCCTGGATGAAGAAACCCCTTTTCATAATAGAGATTCGAACTTTCCCCTGAAACTTAGGGTTTTAGGACAACATGTATATATATGAGGTAGGACATGAACTCAGTCTTCCTGGTTCTGAGGCTCCCTCTCTATCCACTATGTCACACAGCTGCTGCCAGTACATGAGAGCTGTCAGAATTAGAGGAATCCTCCAAGTTTAAAGAGTAATCTGCCAAGTATCTGAGCTTATAGAGACAAAATCAATTTCTAATCTAGTCCATCTAGAAGCCAATTTGATGGCATTTAATCCAGTTCCCTTATTTTATATATGGGTCTCAAATATGAGACTTTCCAATTTTTATATAGTCAATAAGTACCTGGAAAATCGAACCCAGTTCTTTCTGGATCCAAGTTTAATACTCTCTTTGTCTAGCAGTGGTATTGAGGAGCAAGGAACTTATTTACTCTTCCTCCTTGGGGGTATATGGGAAGAGTTAAATTTCTTTGGATAACTCATTGTGATGAGGTTTCTTCTAGAAACAGTCAAGTTTATCCAAAGAACACACTCATTCCAATAAATATTGTGATTGTGAGGTCATGGTCCTGCCTACCTCACTCTACATAGATATTTTTAATATGCAATAATTGTGCAAACAGTTGGTTTAAAGATATATAATATAGTAGCTGATTCTTTTAGCAGTAATATGCAATATAGATTTTTGAACAGCAATATTTTTATGGCCTTTAATAAAAGGATCACCACTGCTCTACTTTATTTTAATTATTGACTTTTGTTTTTTGAACTGAGGAAGGATAGTCACTGGTGGGAATAATTCTGAAAACTTGGGTAAATAATAGTAATTATTATTATTTTTAGGGAGCCAATCTTGTATTGGCTAAACTGTTGACAATTAGAAATAACATTTTGCCCACAACAAGCCTCAGGCCAACATTTTATTTTGTACATTGTCAAAGTCATACTCTCAGCTACCTTAACTTTATTTATTTTCAATTCATGAACTAGTACCCTCTTCCATTAAATTACCTCAGGGTACAAGTACATACTTCAAAACATTCAATTGAACCTCACACACAAAAAAAGTAGCAGCAGTTAAGATAACATTATCAAAAATGTCTGATTATAAATGCTTGCTATCAGGAAAAATCTAATTTACAAAGGGAGAACATGTACCTTTTTATTTGGTGGTCACTGGTATGAGTAAGGTTGAGAGTTGGAGATTGGGTCATGGGAGAATTGAATTTTGATTAGAGTTGATGTTGTTCAGTTGTTTCATTTATGTCCAAATTTCATGACCCATATGGGGTTTTCTTGGCAAAGATTCTGGAGTTGTTTACCTTTTCCTTCTCCAGTTCATTTTACAGATTAAGAAAGTGAGGTAAGCAGGATTAAATGACTTTTCCAAGGATCACAGAACTAGTAAGTACAGGTCCTATACTTCCACAACCAAACTTCTGACTTTTGGTTAATCTCCCAAATATGTTACAATTAATTTTTCAGTTAGGATTGTCAGGAACAGGCTTTAGAGATTGAATACCCCTTCCCCTAATTTTAAAAAAACAGTGACCCAGAGCAATGAAATGAAATGATTTGCCAAATTGTTTGCAAGACAATTTAGTCTATTTCAATTCAACCAGAATTTATTAAACTCCATGTACAAATCATTATGAATTGGGTAAACAATGTCAAAATGAAAAGCAATCTCTATCCTCAAACAGCTTATATTTGAGTATGGCTTTGCAATGTACCATTAGAAAAAAATATCGATATGATAATTTGAGTAGGATGATAGCATTGTCAATTAGAGGAATTAGGAAATACTTTGTATAGAACATATATGATGAGTTGAGCCTTGAAGAAAGCAGTGGATAATCTGAGAAGTGGAGGTGGAAAGGTCATAATTTCTAGAACTAGAGAACAACACAAATAAAGATATGGCGATGATATATGGAATACTAAGGAGACTTATTTTCCTGGAATGGAGAGTATGTGAAAGAAAAATGGACTGGAGATTGTGAATAGCTTTAGATGCCAATCATAGGAGCCTATATTTTATGTCAAAGGCAAGTGAGACCCACTAAAGAGAGAATAAAGTAATCAGACTTTTGCTTGAGAAAGCTTACTTTGGCAGCTGTGTGACAGCTGCATTTTAGAGAAAGGATAACTGGAAAATTCAAGTTCAAATAGGAGGCTTTTGCAATGGTCCAGGTGAGTAGTAGAGAGGAGGACTGAACTAGGGTAGGGGAGAATGGGACAGATACGTGATATAGGTTGGCACCAATCAAGAAGGCAAAGCAGTTGATCAGATGAAGAGTGTAGAAAACTGAAGAATGAAGGGTGACTTTAGTATTGAAAACCTATGCTATTCAGTTTTATCAAATAATAAGAATTTCTTTCCCATAACCACTCAACTCTTTGACTTTTTTTAAAAAAATAGATTCACTGGGACTTATTCTTCAAATATTGGGGTATAGTTAACATTAAATGAATTTTCTGATCACAAGTTAGATAAGACTTAGACTCAAAATAACAGGTAAGAAGAGTTTTAAAAGCTTCTTAGAGATGCCTAAGGGCTTCTCTAGAAGTCAGTCTTCTGTGGCTGGCTAGATTTGTATCACAAAAGAATTAAAGATAAACCCTGGGGGTATAAAGGCCAAAAAAAGCAAAATAAAATTGAAGTAATTTCTGAAGCTTCAACAGAAATGGTGACTTTCATAAGAAGAGTGGGTTAAGGAGAAAGAGGATGAATTTTGTTTTAGATGTAGTGAGTTTGAGATGGTTTTGGAATATCCAGTAACAAATACCCTACAGACATGGGAGAATATGGAGATTTGAGGGAAGGGAAGGGAAGGGAAGGGAAGGGAAGGGGGAAGGGAAGGGGGAAGGGGGAAGGGGGAAGGGGAAAGGGGGAAGGGAAGGGAAGGGAAAGGGAAAGGGGAAGGGAAAGGGAAAGGGAAAGGGAGGGGAGGGGAAGTGAGGAGTGAGGGAAAGTGAGGAGAGAGGGGAAGAGAGGGTTCCAAGAGATTGAATTCCAAGACACTAAATTCCAAGTGAATGAGAAGAGGAGAGGAGGGGGATGGAGAGGAGGAGAGGATAGAGAAAAAGAGGGGAAAAGAGGGGAGGGGGAAAAGGGTAGGAGAGGGCTTCTAAGAGATTGAGTGTGGTACACCATAAACATAAATAACACATTGTAAATGCTTAATAAATGGTTGTTTATTGATTGATTGAAGATAAGGAAGTAAAACATTCCATGTACCAGTCAGAGTAAACATGGAGGTAGAGAAACAGGAGATATAATTGTGTGAGGAATAGAAAACAAAGTGCTTTGACTGGAATAGAGTATGGGTAGGGAATTGGAAATGTGAAATTAATATGGCAAGTAAAAGTGATATTAGATTTTGAAGGACTCTGAATGAGTGTACATTTTGCTTTAAAATCAATATGGATAAGTGGCACAGTGGGATAGAACACTGGTCCTGGAGTCTGAAGTACATGAATTCAAATCCAACCTCAGACACTGTGTGACCTCGGCCTTGCAAACCCCCCCCCCCCCCCAAAATCCCAAAATAAAAAAAATGAAAGCAATAAGGAGTCATGGAAGCATTTTGAGCAGGAGTGACATAGTCAGAGCTGTATTTTATAAATATCAATCTGGCAACTCTCTGGAAGATTTATTGGAAGGGGATTTGAAAGCTTTAATTGTGTTACAAGTTAGAAGTGAAAAGGCCCTGAATTAGCATGGTTGTCATTTAACTAAAGAAAAGCAAAAGGCTGCAAACCATCATATGGAAGTTCAAGGAATAAATTTTTCTTTTCTTTTTTAAAAAGATTTTATTTATTTTGAATTTTACAATTTTCTTCCTAATCTTACTTTCCTCCAAGCCCACCCCTCACAGAAGGCAATTTGCCAGTCCTTACATTGTTCCCATGGTATACATTGATCCAAATTGAATGTGATGAGAGAAATCATATCCTTAAGGAAGAAACAAAGTAAAAGAGATAGCAAGATTAATTGATTTTAAAGCAAAATAAAATACAAGTTTTTTTTTCTAAATTAAAGGTAATAGTCTTTGGTTTTTGTTCAAACTCTACAATTCTTTCTCTGGATACAGATGATATTCTCCATTGCAGACATCCCCAAAATGTCACTGACTGGAATGACAAGTCCATCAAGGTGGATCAACACTTCCATGTTGCTGTTAGGGTATATTATGTTCTTCTGGTTCTGCTCATCTCACTCAGCATCAGTTCATGCAAATCCCTCCAGGCTTCCCTGAATTCCCATCCCTCCTAGTTTTTAATAGAATAATAGTGTTCCTTGACATACATATACCACAGTTCACTAAGCCATTCCCCAATTGAAGGACATTTACTTGATTTCCAATTCTTTGCCACCACAAACAGGGCTGCTGCGAATATTTTTGTACAAGTGAAGTTTTTACCCTTTTTCATCATCATTTCAGAGTATAGGCCCAGTAGTGGTACTGCTGCATCAAAGGGTATACAAATTTTTGTTGCCTTTTAGGCATAGTGACAGACCATTCTCCAGAAAGGTTGGATGAGTTCACAGCTCCACCAACAATGTATTAGTGTTCCAGAGTTCCCACAACCCTTCCAACAATGATCGTTGTCCTTTCTGGTAATATTGGCCAGTCTGAGAGGTGTGAGGTGGTACCTTAGAGAAGCTTTAATTTGCATTTCTCTAATAAGTAATGATTTAGAGCAATTTTTCATTCATATGACTATGGATTGCTTTGATCGCATTTGTAAATTGCCTTTGCATATCCTTTGACCATTTGTCAACTGGGGAATTGCTTTTTCTTTTTAAATATGACTCAGTTCTCTGTATATTTTAGAAATGAGCCCTTTGTCAGAAATACTGGTTGTAAAGATTGCTTCCCAGTTTACTACATTTCTTTTGATCTTGGTTACAGTGGTGTTATCTGTGCAAAAGCTTTTTAATTTAATGTAATCAAAATCATCTAGTTTGTTTTTAGTGATGTTCTCCATCTCTTTCTTAGTCATAAACTGCTTCCCTTTCCATAGATCTGACAGGTAAACTACTACTTGATCTAGTTTGCTTATAATATTGTGTTTTATGTCTAAATCCTGTATCCATTTTGATCTTATCTTGGTATAGGGTGTAAGGTGTTGATCTAATCTAAGTTTCTTCCATACTAACTTCCAATTTTCCCAGCAGTTTTTATCAGAGAGAGTTTTTATCCCAATAGCTGGATTCTTTGGGTTTATCAAACAGCAGATTACTAGAATCATTTCCTGCTATTGCACCTAGTCTATTCCACTGATCCACCACTCTATTTCTTAGCCAATACCAAACCATTTTGGGGACTGATGATTTATAATATAATTTTAGATCTGGTAGGGCTAAGCCAACTTCTTTTTCACTTTTTTTTATTGAATTCCTGGAAATTCTTGACTTTTTATTTCTCCACATGAATTTACTTACCACCTTTTCTAACTCCTTAAAATAAGTTTTTGGAATTTTGATTGGTAGGGCACTAAACAGGTGATTTAGTTTTGGTAGAATTGTCATTTTTATCATATTAGCTTGACCTATCCATGAGCAGTTGATGCTTGCCCAGTTATTTAAATCTGATTTAACTTGTATGAGAAGTGTTTTGTAATTGTTTTCAAAAAGTTTCTGAGTCTGCCTTGGCAAATAGACTCGCAGGTATTTTATATTGTCTGAGGTTAACTTGAATGGGATTTATCTTTCTAACTCTTACTGCTTATGTTGCTAGTCATATATGGAAAAGTTGAGGATTTATGAGGGTTTATTTTATATTTTGCAACTTTGCTAAAGTTGCTAATTGTTTCCCAGTAGTTTTTTGGATGATTTCTTGGGATTTTCTGGGTATACCATCTTGTCATCTGCAAAGAGTGAGAGTTTTGTCTCTTCCTTCCCAATTCTAAATCCTTCAATTTCTTTTTCTTCTCTTATTGCTGAGGCTAACATTTCTATATGATATTGAATAGTAGTGGTGATAATGGGCACCCTTGTTTCACCCTTGATCTTATTGGGAATGCCTCTAGCCTTTCCCCATTGAATATAATGCTTGTTGATGGTTTCAGATAGATACTGCTTATTTACAAAGAATAAATTTTTCAACTGATTGGATATATAGAGTAAGGTAGAAAGAAGAATTGAGAATGATTTGGATTTTAAATGTGGGTGTCTGGAAGGATGATGTCAAATTCAAACATATTAATAGTAGTATTGGCTTAATACATAAGTATTACTTAACATAGCAAAGATTTGAACCCAAATCTTTAGATTTTTAAAACCACCATTCTTTTACTTCCAGAGCCTGAGACAGAAAGCAAATCTAGGTTCCAAGATATATGATGAACCGATTCAAATAAGAATGAGAGCATTTTCTCAATTGAAAAATTGTTTACAGAGACAAAGAGGCAATTCAGGAAGGATGAAACCCATGCTATTGATAACCACGAAGGAAAAAAAATGCTAACCAGACAATGTAAATTCAACACTGAATTTTCTTCTTAAGTTCATCAGATTGTCAGAAATGACCAAAAAGGAAACAAATGTTGGAAGGACTGTGGGAAAAGGGAAACAAACCAGGAGGTATTACTGTTGAAGGACCTGAGAAAGAGCAATAATTCTAGGAAACAATTTGAAATTATACACAAAAACAATGCACTCCCTTTGGTCCATTTCTAGAATTAAACCTCAAAATAATGAAAGAAATAGCAAAAGGTTCCTATATTTGGAAAAATATTTATCATAGTTCTTATTATGACTCAAAAAACTGGAAACTAAATTTAAGAAATCTATCAATTGAGGAACTGATGAGTAAGTAGTGATATGATTGTGCTTTAGTATTATTGTACAAGAAATGAGAAAATGTGATTTCACAAAGATATGGAAAGACTTGTATGAACTAATGTGTAGTGAAGTAAGTAGTATCAGAAGAATGATTTATATTATAACATTAATATTCTAAAATGAATATTTTAAAGACTTTTATAAATTTAGGGAAAATGAAATGAATAGAACTAGAATAACAATTTATAAAATAACAACACTATAAATCAAACAATTTTAGAAGCCATAAGAAATATTTTCATTTCAATGAAATACATTCACAATTCCAAAGGATGAATGACAAAACATACACTTTACCTCTTGAGAAAGAGGTGGCATATCTAAGATGCAGAAGGAAACAAACATAAGCACACATGCACATGAACACATGCAGATATAAACACACATAGGAGTGTGCATATATTAATGTGTATACATTTGTACACACGTGTGCTTAGTATGTGGACATATATGTAGAACCAGGAAGAGTATTTATTTTGCTTTACTATGTATACATTTGATAAAGAGCTTTATTCTTTTCTTTTTTTATTAGGGTGGGAGATAAAATATATTTCTATCAATTAAAAATAAAAAGTGGAGGGGGTAATGCTATAGTTCTGTAATGTTACATACACTTTCAAATGAAGACCATATTGATAGTTTTGTTTAATTGTTTTACTTTGTAACAGAAGACCTTTCAGAATCGAATGATCTATAAATGCTCATAATGTGAAAAACAAGATACATTGATAGAAATGGGATAAAATATAATACAAGACTGTTGCAGTTGTTATCCAATTATTTTTCAGTCTTTTTCCAATTTGTCATGATATCATTTGGGGTTTCTTTGGAAAAGATACTAGAGAGGTTTGCCATATACTTCTCTAGCTCATTTTATATATAAGTAAAACAAGGAAAACAGGGTTGAGTGACTGACTTAGGATCACATAGTCAGTAAGTATCTGAGGCCACACTTGAGTCTTCCTGATTCCAAGCCTGGCACTACAGCCTCTTTCTTCACCTAATTGCCCCACCCCAAGATAGTTACTGATTCAACTTTTACCAAGATTTCCACATTCATTCATTATAACTAATGCACGCACATGCACACACACAAATATGTATGTATTTCATAAGATTTCAGATTCAGATTAGGAAGCAAACTTTGTAAAGACAAAGAATTTAAGGTCCAGAAGAATGCAAAGATTAAGCTCCTTGAAGACAGGGATTGTTTCATTTTTGTGAATCTTCAATGCCTAGCAAAATGCCAGGTCCTGTGCAATCCTGACTTTAGAGCCACAGTAGTTGAATTGCTTGTTTCTGGCAGCTTGTAGTATTTTCTGTATGACTTGGGAGCTTTGGAGTTTGGGATATAATATTCCTGGAAGTTTTTATTTTATGATTTCTTTAAGAAAGGGATCAGTAGGGGCGGCTAGGTGGCATAGTGGATAAAGCACCAGCCCTGGAGTCAGGAGTACCTGGGTTCAAATCTGGTCTCAGACACTTAATAATTACCTAGGTGTGTAGCCTTGGGCAAGCCACTTAACCCTATTTGCCTTACAAAAAAAACCTAAAAAAGAAAGGAATCAGTAAATTCCCTCAATTTCTATTTTATCCTGTGCTTCTAGGATCTCAGGGCAATTTTGCTGTAATATTTCTTGAAAAATGAAGTCTAGGCTCCTTTCCTGGTCATGACTTTCAGGTAGCCCAATAAATTTTAAATTATTTCTCCTGGATCTTTTCTTTCAAGGTCAGTTGTTTGTCCAATGAGATGTTTCACATTTTTTGGTATAGTTTTATTTCTTCCTGAGTTCTTGCAAAGTCATCAGCTTCCTTTAGGTTCATTCTGCATTTAAAGGAGTTATTTTCATCAGAGAACTTTTTTTATCTCCTTTTCCTGCTGTCCAGTTCTGCTTTTTAAGGCATTCTTTTCCTCATTTGCCTTTTGTGTTGCTTTTTCTATTTGGCCTAAATTGGTTTTTAATATGCTATTTTCTTCAGTATTTTTTTTGTATTTTTTTCACCAAGTTGGACTTGCTTTTCATGATTTATCTGCATTGCTCTTATTTCTCCTCCCAATTTTTTTTCCCTCTATCTCCCTTAATTGCTTTTCAAAGTCTTTTTTTTTTAGCTTATCCATAGCCTGAGTCCATTTTCTGTTTCTCTTGGAGGTTTTGGATACAGATGCTTTGATTTTGTCATCACCTGAGTATGTATTTTGATCCTCCATGGGACCTAGGTAATTTTCTATGGTCAGATTCTTCTTTTTTCTGTTGTTTGCTCATTTCCTCAGCCTACTGTATTTTCAAGGCTTTGGGGGAGCGGTGTTTGGGACAACCTACAGGAACCTTATTTCCTCCAAGGTCTTATGAGAGGCTCTGACTGTTGTCTTGCCTGTTTCAGGTCTTCCCCTCTGCCCTGGAGTTGTGAGGATGGGCTAGGTTATGTTGGTGTTGTGGGGGCCCAAACTACAACCTGTATCTGAGTGTGGGCAAACAACAGTTTCACCCCCACTGAGAGCAGAAAGACCTCTACAGTCTCCCCCAACCTCCTTAACGACTATGGGTTGAGAGTTCTGGATATACTGGATGGCTCTGCTGACTCCCTCTGCAGGTTCTCACTGCAGGGCTTCTCTGATGCTGGTGCTCCACTCTGCACTCACTCTGGTGTGGCAGAGTTCCTTCACCATTCCTTGCACTTGTGCCTGATGATCCCTGGGCCAAGAGTCCTGGAAACTGCCCCCTCTGCCACGGATCCAGGCACTCAACATGGTGACTTTTTCCAACCTCCAGTCCCAGTAGAACAGATCTTTCCTGTAGAACTTTTCATTTGTCTTGGACTAGGAAATTCTATCACTCAGTCTTTCTGTGATTTCTGTCCCTCTAAATTTTGGCTAGAGTCATAATTTGAGGACTTTTGGAATTTTGGGGGGGTAACGAGTTTCTGGCAAATCCTGCCTTCACACTGCCATCTTGTCTCTGCAACCCCCCCCCAAATTGATTGATTTCTGAAGTTAAAACAATAAATAGCAGAATTTTGGACTTAACCCAAATTCTCTGATTCTACAATCACCTTTCTCATAACTTTTTGAGGATTCAAATGAGAAAAATAAGCTTAGGAGAACCTTGGTGAATTACCTGTTTTTAATATGCTAGCATTCAGCTTTAGTGCATCCTTCTCAAGTCTAGGACTATATCTATACACAACCTGGCCTTTAAACTCCAATAGAAGCCAATGAAGTATGTTAAACTTTACTTGAAACTTTCCCAGTGATTAAATAGATACACTGGTTTCTTCCTAATCATGCAAATGATGAAAGTTTGACAAATCTTCATTAAATGTTAACATTCAAGTTCCTTATTTTCCCTAAAATTATTCTTTTTTATTATCATGTCAGAGAGAGTCTTGAGTGGTAACAGGAATGTGGCAACATTTTCTCTTCATCAGTGTGTAGAGTATGTCCTTTCCTAAATGGCTTCATAAGTGAACAGATTGGTGGTGGTGGAGCTCCATGTAGACCTTCCATGTTTAGCTCCCCAGATGTAGCTCTTTCAAATCATGCCTATGTCAATATAATATGCTTTAGTGGAAGGAGAAAGAGATGTTTTATAGGCACTAGACTTTACTGAATTCATGTTTCTAATATGACTTAGATTTCAACTCATATGAACCCCAACTGTGCCCACTCATCTAATTTGCATTTACCTGGCATACTAAATTCTTAGAGAGCAGAGACTGCTGCTCCTCCAAGAGAATAATTTTCTTTGTAAGATAGTGAATTCTCCATCCCTAAAAGTAATCATGTAAAAATTGTAATAATTGCTTGACAGAGGGTAGTCATATTGGACACATAATTTTGGCAATTTTTTCTCTCATAAATTTGTTGAAGAATTAAAATAGACTGAAAAGTATAAATATAAAATTAGTACACTTTTAGGTAAGCATTATCTAGATTTCCCCTGAATTTCTCCAAAACTAGCAACTCTATATTTCTGTGAAAAAGTATAGTCACATTACTTTACCACTCTAAATGGTTGAATATAGGGGGAAAACCTCCAAAACAAAAGGACATGCCTTTCTAAATACTATAATATTCATGACTATAGATTGTGGTCTTATCTCTGGTATATTGTCCCAAATTATGTTCTTGAGCCATAGCAGACATCAAATCATCACTGACCAGGAAAAAAGAGCTCCAAAGTGTCTATCTTACTGATAATAGCTCAAGATTTCCAAAACACTTTCCTCAAAGCAGTCCTGCTATTATTCTCATTTTATAAATGAGGAAATTGTCTCAAAAAAAATCTAACATTTGTCCAACTTGATATAGTTAGTTAGGGTTAGCACTCAGGTCTTCTACCTTGAAGGACATTGCTCTTTATTCTACAATGCACTGTATTTCAACAACATCATCTCTGTCAGTGAAAGGCAATACTGTGAATACTCAATTTATCTTTGAAAATGATTGAAGTATTTGGGAAAAAATAGGGGATTGTTCAAGAATGGAATTATGGAGATAAAGGAAAGGAATTCTAATGAGAAAATATCTAAAAATAAATTTCAAGGATTCTGTTAACTTGCATAAAAAATTTATGTCTTTATTTATACTTATTGAAATATAGCATTTTCCTCCATTAGGAACATAAGCAATAAATATTAATATGAGGGGTCTGTTAGGGACTGTTGTGTGTGTGAATACTGTAACTTATCATCACCTGGCACCTTTGAGCATCAGACCCTTATTTTACTAAGTTTCACGGGAGTGGGAGTGGATTAGGGTCTGGGAAGGATATTTAAGCACTTGTATTCTGGTGAATAAACAGAGCACTTGGAGCACTTGGAGATCTTGATGGAGTACTTGTCTCCTCTGTCATCCTTTTCTCTTCCCCCCCACCCCCTTCAATGTTAGCCTGGGGAAGATTGAGAGAGTCCAGAAGTGGAACTCAACATAAGAGTCCAAGAAAGGGACTCGACATATGAGTCTGGAAAGGGACTCAACATATGGTGTCTGAACTGGGACTAAACATATGGCACCTATAAAGGGACAATAAAGGTGGAATTATCTGAGTAAAGTCCAGTATAAGCACATAGAAGATACAAGCAAGAGAATCAGGCAACTCCCAGAGCAGAGGACTCTGGAGAACATAACAGGTTGATTTGTTACTTAGGGGGACTGATTTTAAACAAAGAGGAGCCAGTGAAAGTGAGAAAACAAGTATTTAACAATGAGAAGTCAGTGGAAGTGGAATCTCCAAGGCAGTGCCACAGGGGCTGAAACTTCTTGCTCAGCAGGAGTCCAGTGCCATGAATGGGATGCAGAGGACCTGCTTGTTGTTCCTTTTGGCTGTGGCTGCTGGCCTGATCATGCTATGTGCATTAAGTGCAATCCAAACCCTTAAGTCTAAGGGCAACTTTAGAAACTTCTTGTCCTTGCTGAAGACCCTGATGCAGACCCTGATGCCCACAACAAATACAGCTAGTTTCACATTTCAGCCTACAGCTGGGGGCATCAAGCAGCAGAGGGCTGTGAATTGTGAGCTTCCTATGTTGAGAGTAGAAGTGTCACAATCTGTGATGGCTACTGTTCACAAGGTGCAGCAACTCCAGGTTGTGCTGGTGTTAACCACTTAGGTGATTTCAAATGCTCTCTCATTCTCTGCTGTTCCCATGCTCTGTGGAGGGAGAGGGGGAGGGAGAAGGGAAATCTTCCTTTTTGTAACTTCAAAACTCAAGTTTATGTCTCAGATGGAATGCCAGTTTTGCTACAAGCACAAAACACCTCCAAAAACTTATTTTAGAAATCAAACCCCCATGTTTTCTTCTTGGTTTGGGAAGTGGGGGGGGGATCTGGGCACTGATTATGTTTTTCAATAGGTTATTGATTGGGAAGTTTCTTTGTTTAATTAGTTAAGAAAAAAGGGGAAGAAGATTCTTTTTTTTTTGGGATTGGGAAATTTAGATTTTGTCTTTTGAAGGAAGCCTGTGCTTATGGCTAATATTTTGATTGTGTGTGTGTGTGTGTGTGTGTGTGTGTGTGTGTGTGTGTGTGTGTGTATTTAATCATCAATAGGACGTTTTTACATCTCTCCACTGGCCTAGAGAGGTGGGGAAATGTTTCTATATTCTGAGATTTGGGTGCCGGTCAGAGTGTCCAACAATCTTACTTTGATAAGTTTGAAATAAAAAAAGAGTTGTTTTCTGTGTTTGTGTTAGTGTCTAAACTTTGAAATAGTTAGATAAAGTTAAATGTTACTCCTTTTAGTTTGGGTTTTGAATTTGATTGCTTTGAAAGAATTTTTGTTGGCAAAAGAAAAACTTTGCAATCTTTGTTTGTAAGTTGGGGATAAAATATATTTCAAGGAATTTGGAAATATTGGTTTTGTTAAATTGACATTTGTGTAGAGTATTTTTGAACTTTTGTTTACAACTTATGTGACATTCATTATGTAATAATTTTGTTTCAAAAATAAAAAGGGGGATATGTTAGGGACTATTGTGTGTGGGAATACTGGTGCCTTTAAGCATCAGAACCTTGTTTTACTAAGTGCTATGGAAGTGGGAGTGGATTAGGGTCTGGGTAGGATATTTAAGCACTTGTGTTCTAGTAAATAAATGGAGCACTTGGAGATCAATGTTTTTAGATTTTTTTTTTTTTTTGCAAGGCAATAGGATTAAGTGGCTTGCCCAAGACCACACAGATAAGTAATTATTAAGTGTCTGAGGCTGGATTTGAACTCAGGTACTCAGGTACTCCTGATTCCAGGGCCAGTGCTCTATCCACTGCATCACCTAGCCACCCCCGCACAGCTAGGCAATTATTAAGTGTCTGAGACCGGATTGAAACCCAGGTACTCCTGACTCCAGGGACGGTGCTTTATCCACTACGCCACCTAGCCGCCCCGAACTTGGAGATCTTAATGGAGTACTCGTCTCCTTTGTCTTCCTTGTCTCCTGCCCCTCCAATGTTTGCCTGAGGAAGATTGAGGGAGTCCAGAAGTGGGACTCAACATAAGAGTCCAGGAAAGGGACTCAATAGGGGTCCAGAAATTTGTCTTATTGCCATAAAAATCAACAACACAAAATGAGTACACCTTTGGGAGGAGTGACTGAGAGCCTTGTCTAAACTCAAAGTTTAGATAATTATAAAGTCAGATTTAGAGAGGTTGGGTGGTCAAACTTGAAGTGTAGCTGTTAAGATCAACTTTGAAGAAAGTCTCTAGTACAATATTCCAGAGATCTATGTTGGATTTTCTTTGGTTTCTCATTTAACTATCAACTTGTATAAAGACATGTTTGGGTGTGGTCAACTTTATAGTTGACACAAAATAGAGTGAAATTGTAGAGTGAATGTCTAAAGAGCACTTGACAAAGTAAAACATTGAATTGAAGTTAATAAGATAAAATTCCATTGGGACAAAGTGAAAGATATTGTATATGAATGTACATAACTACACGTATCAGAGGGAAAAGATGTGAGTAGATAACAATTGTCTGAAAAAGATGAGAGTCTTTGTAGATTGCCAATTCAATAGCAATGTGATGTGACTGTCAAAGAAACTAACACAATCTTGATCTTATAAATTCCAGGAATAGGAAGGAGATTGTACTCCTGTATTTTGTCCTCATTATAGCTCACTTTCTGGGTGCTGTTTAACAAAATCAATGACAAAATGGTGAGTACTCAGATTAGGATAACCAGACTGCCAAAGGTCACTAAAATCTATGTCATGTAAATTCAGGTGAAGAACCTTGAACTGTTTAGTCTGGAGACTAGAAGCCTGGAATTATGAGAATGGGGTTGGGGTGTAAGAGTTATCTTCAGGTATTTGAAGTGATGTCATGTAGAGATAAGACTAAATTTGTTTCATTTGAGCTCAGAAGAAAAAAACCCAGAGGAAAGAATGGATGGTGGTGGTAAAAAGGAGAATTTAAGCTTAATTATAGGAAAAGCTTCTTAATGACCAGAGCTATGCCAAAGGCTGAATGGTTATCTCAAGAAAGGGTTGCATTCTCCAACTTGGAAGTTTTCAAAGGCTGAATTATCACTTTTCAGATATGTTATAATAGAGATTATTATAATGGGAATTGCTTTTATGTTGTAGTTGTTTAGTCATTTCAGTCTTGTCTTACATTTCTTGACCCCATTTGGTGTTTTTTTTTTTCTGGCAAAGATACTGAAGTAGTTTGCTATTTCTTTTTCCAGCTCATTTTATAATAAAAGTAATAAAAACCCCCCTGAATCAGACAAAATTAAATGACTTACCAAGGGCCACACAACCAGTAAGTGACTGAGACTGGATTTTTCTTCCTGTCTGTCAGTCTAGCCACTGCCCCACATAGCTTGCTTTTTTGTGTGGTTTGACAAAAAAAGGCAACTAATTATAAATTTTTGTAATTCTATTGAAGCTCTTTGAAAGCTAATGCTACATCTCTCCCTTAATTGTATATACACGGTTAAGCAGGTAAAATTGAAAGTGGTAGAGGAATTAAATGTTTCTACAAAGGAAACAAACAAAATTTTGCTTCTGTTTCTCATGTGTCTCTATTTTATTCTATCAGATTAAAGAGACTGATAAATGGAAGCAGAGGCTACAGTAAATAAAAATAAAAACATTCAAGTATTTTAATTGATATATGTAAATGTGTAAATAAAAATTGCTGCTCATCTGCATTTGCACACAGTGTTTTGATGGGAGAGATTTGTTGAACTAGAGTCTTTGAGTTTCTTGTTATAGTGATTTTTACTATTTAATAACTATTATTGTATATGAAAGAATGAATTTAAGAATTATCAAAACATGAAAAAGTTTCCTTTGCCATTGCTCTGGCTAGGTAAAAGAAACTTAAGAATTTGAGCTTTGTCCAAATTACCCTATTAAAAATGAAGTTTAAATCCCACACACTGTTCAGCTCTTTGATGTCCAAATATATATCATCTCTGACTTGTTTGAATTAGCTGAAAATAATTTTAGTAAAAGAAAATGTTAAATGGATAATCATCCCAATGGTTGTGCTTTTGAGTCAAATAATCTCTTAACCCAATCTATTCTTTTTTAAAAATTATTGGTCATATATATTTAGCTAGTTTCTTTATAAGGTCATTGCATAATAAAGATAAGGTAAAGTGTATGAAAGGCAGAAGGACCTCAGATTACCCTGCAGAAACATATTAGGGTATACTTCCCCAGACACATATGGGGATCAAAGTGAGAGCTGGGAAGCACATTCACAAAGACCATAATCTTCCTGTGCCTCAGTAATTTTACACTTCTTCCAAACAATGTGATGCTAAAGAAAACAATCTAAGGTTAAACTCTGAAAGAATTTACCCTATTCTTGTTAAAAGTTAAAGAAGAAATGCTAATAATCCAATTCAACAAGCATTAATTAAATGCCCACCTTGTGTCCTTTGTCTATTGTCCTAGACTGGGAATAAAAAGATAAAAAATGAAACAGTGCCTGAATTCAATGTATTTAGTTTCTACTGAACAAGCAGTAGCAGCAACATCTTGGTTAACCTGGAAGATGGAATAAAACATAAATTTTACTTATCACAGGTCTGTTGTTTAGACTTTTGCAACATAAAATAAACCTGTTTTTGCATGGAATAAATGACATGGAAACAGTTTAATCACTTTTAATGAAATATGCTAAGAAATATGAGATATGATCATTCATATTAAAAACAACAAACAAATTTTCTTTAAGAATGGTAGTGTTGATTTTATAGATCTGTAAATATTATAAACATTCTGAAACTCCCTTTATTGAAACAAGTAGGTGTCTGTTCTACAAATTCTAGCCTTAGAGTTTCCTTGGATTGTGAGAGGTTAAGTAATTTGTGTCAGAAGCAGGATTTGAATTCAAGTCTTCCTAATTCAAAGGTTAACTCACTTCCACTATAGCACATTTTGTCTCCCTACTTAAGGTATTTAACCTCTTAATGCTCTAGGCATCTCTTTAAAACTATAAACTACAAAATCTTCCAAGGTTGACCTTCATTTGTCATTTAGTGTTATAGTGTTTTGAGGGGCTACAGAAAAAAAATGTAGCATAAATAAGTAAACATTGTGCTTTCATACCCCTACTCTCTCATAGATCCAGGTGTGCCTAGGAAACAAACCTTAATATGACTTTATTACAATAAGCTGAGGCATTTGCATCTTTGATTGCTAGGTTCTCCAAGCCAACTTTCCCTCTTTTTCTTTTATTCCTTCCATACTACTGTTAAAGTTGACAACTTGCAAGTATAATTTAAGCAAGAGTCGATTAATTTGGAGTTTACTTTTATTTCTGGAAAGATCTCTGATGTTATTTGAGTTTGGGAGATGAATTTATAAATAAAACACATAGAATCTCTAGTGTATAATGCCAATGCTTGAAGCAACATTTATTTTATATTAGTACATTTATGAATTATGAATTTTCTCTTGCTAAATTATTAGTTCAAGAAACATAAAACAACACACCATAAAAAAGAGTATATCTAAGCATAAATGGTAAAATATTTCATTAACAGGCTGCAAACACAGTTTAGGATGAAAACACAGTGACAACAATCTCTACTAAGTACAGGAAACTACTTTAACCTTGATGTATCCTTTAGGACCAAATATTTCTTTGTTTGCTTTCAGGAGGTCCCAAATTCAAGGATAGAGACCTCACAATGATCCTATAGAATGTCCAACTTGTCCTATATGATCAACCTTTTGTCAGCAAGAGGGTCCTCGTTTTCAAGGCAATGACTAATTGATTTTTCTACCAGCCTTTGAAATTAAAGCATTTATATTTAAAATCAGACTGAGACCTTTGAGCAAAGAGCCATTCTTCCAGCAGAATTGCTGTTGAACTCTTACCTGGTTTGTGGAGGGCCAGTGTACAGCCCTGTAATAACATCTGTAACTGGTGTAGATAGCAGTAATTGTGAGATAATGGTCCATCGTAATAATTATATTTCATATTTATATGGGGTATTATAATTTGCCAGATTCCTTGCTCATAGTGAGCCTTGGGAGGCAAATGGCATAAATATTACTCCCATTTTTAGAGATGAGCCAAATGAAGCTGTAGCTGAAGCTTATCAAATGTTCTTCTAAATTTCTCTGTTTCTATGAATGCCTCTACTACCTTGCTAGTCATCTGAATATACAGTCTTAGAGTCCTCACTCTTGGTCTTCCACTCTCTCTATCTTCCCATATGTGCCAATTAAATCCAACACAATATCCTTTACTTCCATCCTTTTCTCCCCATTTAATATGGCTACCACCCTATTTTTGATATCACTTCTTGCTTGAACTGTTGTAATAGACAACTAGTTGATCTCCCCTCTATAATCCATTTTCCATGTAGCTGCAAAAGTACTATTTCATTTTTTTAGGTTTTTGCAAGGCAATGGGGTTAAGTGGCTTGCCCAAGGCCACACAGCTAGGTAATTATTATGTCTCTGAGGCCATATTTGAACTCAGGTACTCCTGACTCCAGGGCCTGTGCTCTATCCACCTAGCCACCCTGAAAAGTACTATTTCTAAATTGAGGTCAGACTATATTCTCTGCTCAATAAAATGACAGTGGTTCACTATTACCTAATAATTATAAAATGATAATGATGATGATGATGATGATGATGATGAAGATGATGATGATGATAAGGGCAGCTAGATGGCACAGTGGGTACTGACTTTGAAGTCAAGAGGATTTAGATTCAGCTGTGTGATCTTGGGCAAGTCACTTAACTCTGTTTGCCTTACTTTCCTCATCTGTAAAATGATTTGGAGAAGAAAATAGCCAACCATTCCAGTATCTTTGCCAAGGAAACCCCAAATGGGGTCATATAAAGTTAGACACAACAGAAAATAACTGAACAACAATAGCATCAATTATGTAATATTTGTGTGACTTTTTGCATGGCTCTTAGTCTTCCTAGGTTTCATCTGTAAAAGGAGGATATCGGGCATGATGATTTCTACTATTTCTTTTAAATCTCAATTCCAAATCTGTGTCACCAGCTCCACAATTTTATGATTTCATCATCATTGGTTATATCACTCAAAAACTTTGTATTTCCAAGCCAAAGAGCACATATTTAGTCATTCTAGAAGCATATCTTTATTAGAAATTCTATTACTCCATGACTATTTTTATTTCCATTTTCTGAGACTTCTTTCTTGAGGTGTAGGCAAGCATATGGCAATCTATATAGTGTTAACTTCCAAGCCTCATTAGGTATTCCAGCCTCTTGGAGGGGAAGATTCATATTTGAAGAGTCCTGACATAAGTAATAAGGTACAAAGATCTTGTATTTAGGAGGAACCATCTCTCCTAGGATGACCTCCTGGACATACCTACCAATAGATATGTCTGATATCCATCCCCATTCTAAGGTAAAGGCCAATTCCTTGATTTTACAGACAATCTAGAAGTAGGCTTTTCAGATATATAATGGAATATATAAGGACCATAGTTTCAAGCTGTGTCATTGGAATTTGGTTCTTTAACCAGACTCCTTCCCCCATTCCACACACACATGCCCAAATCATCAGCAAGCTTAGAGAAATATTAATACATGTTAAAATATGTGAAAACCTAATTCTGTTTTGCTCATTTCTAACAGATCAAACCCTGGAGGTTAATATTTGTCCCTTATAAGGACAAAGTGAAGTTTAAAACATATTTAATTCAATTATTATTTTTTAAGGCCAAACTCATTGAAGATCCCTCCTCAGTAAATTATTATGTCTCATTTTACTAATTCACATAATGTAAATTAGAAGATTGACATCCTAGTTATAATTATGCCATTAATTCATTATGTGCCATTGGACTAATCACAGAATCACAAAATCTCAGAGCTGGAAGGGACCACATCATTTAACCTGTATCTGAATGAAAATTCTTTCCATTATGACAAGTTATCATAAGCTCTTCCATTAATACCAACAGTAGAGGAAAACCCACCACCTTCTGAGGCAGTTGGCTCTGTTTTTGGATAGTTTTCTATATTAGAAAGTATTTCTTACATAAAGCCTAAATCTGGTTCTTTTCAACTTCTAATTATTGCTGTTATGCCTCAGAATGAACCAAATTTCTCTTTTACATATTTACTTTTCAAATACTTGAAGATTCTCCCTTTTCTCTCCAATAAACCTTAATAAGTACGTCTGAGGCAGAAGTATTTGCTACTCTTTTTGGTGTTTTATATATTGCAACATGCATCAATAAATCATCAAGAATTTATTAAGCTTCTCCTATATGCTAGATACTTGTCAGACACTGTGGATGCAAATAGAAAAGTGGAATAACTCCTATCCTCAAGTAGCTTGCCATCCACTGAAAGGAGAGACATACAGAAATAAATATTTATAAAAATTGGTAGGAGATAATTTTGGTGGAGAAAGCACTAAAAGTGGGGATATTATGTAAGAACTCAAAGAGGTAGAAATAGAGATTCTTTTAAGAGAAGTTAGAGATTACAAGATGTAAAGGTAAGAAGGGAGTATAATCAAGGTATGAAGGATAGCCAGTGAAAAGGCACAAGAAATGGGAGATGGTATGCTGGGTTGGAGAGTTTGGATTATAGTTATTTGAAAGAGAAATAAAATAAGACTTGAAAGGTAGAACAGATTATTAATCATTTAAAATATAAAACATAAAAGTTTTTATTTGATCCTAGAGATGACAGAAAGCCTTTGGACTTTACTGAATGGTGATATGACCTAGTTAGATCTGAACTTTAGGAAAATCATTTCACTATTTCTGTGGAAATTGCATTGGAGGTAAATACTTGAGGCAGGAAGACCATTTAAGAAGTTACTACAATAGTCCAGGAGAAAGTTGATGTGACTTTAATTAGATTGGTGGCTATATGAAAAGAAGGAAGGGAACAATATGAGAGTTGAAGTGGTATGAAATAAAAGATTTAACAACTGATGGGATGGGGTGGCTAGGTCATGTAGTGGATAAAGCACTGGCCCTGGAGTCAGGAGTACCTGGGTTCAAATCCGGTCTCAGACACTTAATAATTACCTAGCTGTGTGGCCTTAGGCAAACCACTTAACCCCTTTTGCCTTGCAAAAACCTAAAAAAAACCCCCAAACAACTGGTGGGACACTGTGATGATCAAGAATGAGGCTTTCAAAAGACACTGAAATGGAAATCTTGGAAGTCTAAAAAAAGTGAATATTTGATAGATATGAGGAAATTTGAAAAACAGGTGAGATATAAGGGAAAGATAAGGAGTTCTGTTTGGGAATATTGAATTTGAGATGACTTTGGATCATCCAATTTGTGGTCATACAGTTGAAACCTGGGAAAAGACCTAAACTTAAAAAGACCAAGTTTTCCCACTCTATGCAGGTCCATCTCCAATGAACTTGATTCATGTCTGTCCATTGAACCTAGATGACTCCAGAGAAGATAAGCTGGTGACTTTGCACAGCACTTCCTCACTTAAATCCAGTTCACTTGTAAGTCATGGCATCATCTTCCTGATATCATGGTTCTCTTTGAGAACTGAGGATATACAACAACATCATCAAACGGGATAGCACACTGCCTACCTTATAAAGTTGTGTTGAAAGTGCCTTATGAATGTTAAGGCACAATAAATATATATGAATTATTATTCATTCTTTTAATTTATAACTTTGATCCTTTTAAAAATTTAAATTCCCTTAAGAAACAAACATTTTAAAGTCATCAATAATTTGTTCCTTTAATGATTTTGGGGTCCATTTGAGAAGAAAAAACAAAAGATTTTATTAAGAGAATGGAGGAGAAATCAGATGAGACCATTGGATGAGAGGGAGATGGCAGCAATTGATCAACATCTATTAAATGTCTGCTATGTCCTAAATGTGGGGAAACAAAAGGAGGTAAAAATCTAATGAAGAAGGTGTCATGCAAATATATACAAAGCAATTTATATACAGGATAAATAGAGATATTTAATGAAGAAAAAAAGCTCTAAAATTAAGAGGGATTTGGAAAATCTTCCTGTAAAAGATGGGATTTTAGTTGAGATGTGAAGAAAAAAAGAATACAGAAGTAAGAAAACTGAACCTCACCAATCAGATTTTCTCTTAACCCTGAAGCTGATATTGGTAGCTTAGAATTACTTCATTTAGTAATCTAGCTAATGCTTTATGAGAGATCAATATTTTCTGTTATTTTGTAGTTTTTCCTTCATCCTCTCCCATTATCTATTGACCATTTTGGATTCATAAGTCAAAAAACCAAAATTTCCAATAGTCAATGCTCTATCATTAATTCTATATTCCATTCCTGGTTCAAATGAAAATAACTTTGTGAGTATTATCCAGTAATTATAATCTAGATTTTGACTCCCTTATTTTTATATGGCTGTCATTTCATTAGTGTACTTCCCTGTGCAGCACAGAATCTTCTAAATCTTCTTATATTCTGATTCTTTTGTCTTTCTCCTTTGGAGGATCTATTATGGAGACCTTCCTCTAGTTCTTTTAGTATTTTATCTGACATTTGAATTATGGAATCCATGTCCCTCCCACTCACTTCATGACTAGCCCATTTCCTTCATCAATCATGTGTCCTTAATTATGTCTTTTATGCCATTTCTCATTTATAAGTCATCAGTGGTAAAATGGTGTAGTCAATTGCCACCTATAATGTGAAATATTTTTTCTTTAAGTGAGTTACACTACAATTATACATAATGAAGTCCATCTGGCTTTGCAAAATTGCCAGATTTCAGCATTTTAGAATTATAACAGACTTCTTCATACCCACAATCAGGAGTTTCAAGATTTTATTGTCTACTTACTGTTGTATTATATTAAGTGATAGACTGGAAGGGACATCAGACCACATATAGTCCATCCATCTCTACCACCCTTTTTTTTCAAGCTATTTAGGAAGGTGAAGTCCAAGGTGATGTGTTTTGTTCACAAACTGGCCCAACTCTGATCATTTATCCATGGAAAGGAAAAAAATATTTACCAAACAACCTCCAAGATGTTTCAAGTCATTTTTATAATTTATATTTTAAAAGGTGCATGCACATTTTAAAAATGTATTAGTTAAAATTCCATGTTCTACCTGTTGGAAAAACCTGTCAGGATCTGAATAATGGAGTATAGAAGTTGCTGTATTGCTGCTGCTTCGGTAAATTAGAATTTATGTAATATATACAGGTGATGTTAAATTTTTAAGACTGCTGTACCCTCCCCACATCCCCACCAAGAGAGAATTTAAAAGTAGTACCTTAAATTTTCCTGTAATACAGACACTGAAGTTTAAAGGCTTAGAGATTCACCAGAATAGGATAATACAGGAACTCCATAGAACAATTGGAAACATAAATCTAGCCTTTTTTCCGAAGAAGAAAATCCAGTTTCAGTACAAAATATGATGATGTTCTGATTTAATTTTTTATATTTTAATTTTTTTATATTTTATTCAATTTTGAACTTTACCTATCCCTCATAAAGAACATCTTCATGTACACAACAAAAGCATATAAAATAATGATTTTCCACTTCACACTGTTTTACACAAGTATATTATAAATACTACACATTGGGTTTTATTTTTTGGCAAGGCAATTGGGTTAAATGACTTGTTCAAGGTCACACAACTAGATAATTATTAAGTGTCTGAAGTCATATTTGAACTCAGGTCCTCCTGACTCCAGGGCTGCTGCTCTATCTACACATTGTTTTTTTTAAAACTGTCTGGTAATTCTTTGCTTCTAAGTTTTCTTTTGCCTCTGCTGTGTACTTTTAATTTTTTTTCTCCATCTCTCCCCACACCCACTATAAAGAAGGCTATCATTAGACACCAATAAATAAGTAAATGTATATATGTGCCTGTGTGTGTGTGTGTGTGTGTGTGTGTGTGTGTGTGTGTGTGTGTGTGTATGTGTGTATGTGTGTGTTCTTTTTGGGGGGATGTGGGTGATATCTTCCTTTACTGGTATTTTTCCTGGTATAAATCCTACTGGGTCACAATGTATGGCTGTAAGTTACTATTGTAGTCTAATATTTTATTTAATATTTTATATCCATATCAATTAATGAAACTAGTCTATAATTTTTTCTCTATTTTTGCTCTTCTTGGTTTAAGTCTGAATTTGATAATTGTTTCATAAAAGGAGTTTGGTAGAACTACTTTGCCTAGTATTCCAAATAATTCTTGGAATATTTCAATTTGTTGGTCTTTAATTTTTGATAAACTTCACTTGTAAATTCATCTGGTCCTGATACATTCTTTTAGGAAGTTCATTCATGGCCTATTCATTTTCTTTTTCTAAAAATAGGTTTATTTAGATATTCTATTCCCTCTTCTGTTAAATGTAGGCAGTTTATATCTTTCTAAATATTTTCCATTTAACTTAAATTGCTAAATTCATTGGCATATATATGTAAAATAATTCCTTGTAATTTATTTGATTTCATCTTATTTAGTAGCATCTTTTCTTTTTCATTTATATAGTTTTTCCCAATTACATGTCAAGGCAATTTTTAGCATTCATTTTTTTTTTAGATTTTTTTTTGCAAGGCAAACGGGGTTAAGTGGCTTGTCCAAGGCCACACAGCTAGGTAATTATTAAGTGTCTGAGACCGGATTTGAACCCAGGTACTCTTTAGCATTCATTTTTATAAGATTTTGAGTTTGAAATTCTTCTCTCAGCTTGCCTCCTTCTCTCCCTCCCTTTCTTAAAATGGTAAGCAATTTGATATAGACATTGTGCTCTCATATAAAGACATAGTTCCATATTAATCAAAGTTGTGAAAAAAGAAACATCCAAAGCAAAATATTTACAAAAAAGAAAAAAGTAAAAAATGTATGCATTGATCTAGACTCAGAGTCCATCAGTTCTTTATCTGTATATAGATAGTATTTTTCTGTGTGAGTTCCCGGTACTTACCTGGACTCATTGTATTGCTGAGAAAAGCTGTCATTCATAATTGCTCCTCACACAATGTTGCTGACATTGTATACAACATGTTTCTGGTATTATTCATTTCCTTTTTTATCAGTTCATACAAGTCTTCCTATGTTTTTTTTCTGAAATTTGCCTATTCATCATTTTTTTATTGCACAATAGAATTCTATTACATTCATATACCACAACTTGTTCAGTCATTCCCCAATTGATGTGCATCCCCTAAATTTCCAACAAATTGCCACCACTAAAAGGACTTCTATAAATATATTTGTTCATGGAACATATTCCCCTTTTTGATTTCTTTGGGATAAAGACCTAATGTATTGCTATTTCAAAGGGTATGCACAGTTTTATTGCTTTTTTGGATTCAGTTTCAAATTGTTCTCCAGAATGGTTGAATAAATTCACAGCTCCAGCAACAGTGCATTAGTGTCCCAATTTTCCCATACCCTCTCCAACATTCATTATTTTCTTTTTTTTGTCATATTAACCAATCTTATAAGTATGAGGTGGAACCTCAGAGTTATTTTAATTTGCATTTGTCTAATCAAAAATAGTTTAGAACACTTTTTCATATGCTTATAGATAGCTTTGTTTTCTTCTTCTTTTTTTTTTTTTGCTAGGCAATGCGGTTAAGTGAATTGCCCAAGGTCACACAGGTAGATAATTATTATTAAGTGTCTGAGGTCAGCTTTGAACTCAGGTCCTCCTGACTCCAGAGCCAGTGCTCTCTATCCACTGCACCACCAAGTTGCTCCTACTTTGTTTTCTTCTTCTGAAAATTGTTACTCTCCTTTGACCATTTCCCAATTGGGGAATGGTTTATATTCTTATAAATTTGACTCAATTCTCTGTATCTTTGAGAATGAGGGCTTTATCAGAGATATTTGTTGTTAAGATTATTTCTCAGTTTTCTGCTTTCTTTCTAATCTTGGCTGAATTAATTTTGTTTGTGCAAAAGCTTTTTAATTTAACAGTCAAAATAATTTATTACACATTTTGTAATACTCTTTATCTCTTGTTTGGTAATGAACTTGTGGTTAATTTACTTAGTTTCTACTTAAGAACTTGGAAGCTATACCAATTGGTGCATATATGTTTAGTGCTGATATTATTTCACTGTCTCTGGTACTTTTTTTGGTCTCTGCTACTTTTTAACAAGATCTAGTTTCCTTCCTTATCTCTTTTAATTGGGTTTATTGTTACTTTTGCTTTGTCTGAGTTCAGGATTGCTACCCCTGCTTTTGTTTACTGCAGCTGAAACATAATGGATTGTGCTTTACTCTGTATGTGTGTCTCTCTGTTTCTAGTGTGTTTCTTGTAAACAACATACTGTTTTTGATCCACTTTGCTATTCATTTCCATTTTATGAAATAGTTCCTCCCATTCACATTCACAATTATATATAACTATATATTTCCATTGAACCTATTTTTCCTCCTATTTGTCTTTCTCCTTTCACCCTTTCCCTCCTCAACATTGTTTTCTTCTGTCTACTGCCTCCACCATTCTACCCTCTCTTCTATCAGTTCTCCCTTTGCACACACACATCTTTAATTAATCTCTTCTCCTCTTACATTCCTATGGGGTAAGATAGATTTGTATATTCAACTGATTGTATATATTTTCCCCTCTTTGAGCCAATATTGATGAGAGTAAGGTTCAAGCAATGTTCATTGTCCACCCTCCAATCTTTCCCTCTTCTGTAATAGGTTTTTAATGACTTTTCATGTGAAATAGTTTACCACATTTTACTTTTCCTTTCCTTTTACACATAGTGTAATCCACTTTCTCATTCCTTAATTATTAATTTTAAAGACATTTTCTCAAATTTATCTTATACCTATATTATCAAAATATATTCCTTCTGGGTATATTATTAGTGGTAAAGTTTTAATAATTACCAATATCATTTCCCATGTAAGATGAAAACAGTTCAACTCCATTGAGTCCTTTATGTTTTCTTTTCCCTTTTTACTTTTTTAGGATTCTCTTGGGTCTTTATATAGGATGCATTCTGATCTTTTCCTTATGAAAACTTGAAATATTTCTATTTCACTGAATGATCATTTTTTTAAGTATTAAACTTCATTTTGACAGGTCATTAATTGTTGGTTTTAGTTCTAGTTTTTTAGCTTCCAGAATATGTTCCATGACCAACCGCCTTTTATTGTTGCGGCTTCTAAATTCTTTGCAATCCTGGTTGTGTCTCCCTGATATTTGAATTGTTTATTTCTGTCCACTTGCGCTATTTTTCTTTGATCTGATAGTTCTGGAATTTGGCTATAATTTTGCTTGGAGTTTTTATTTTGGAATCTCTTTCCTGAGGTGATCAGTGAATTATTCCAATGTCTATTTAACTACTTGATTCTAAGATATTAGGACAGTTTTCCTTCACAATTTTTTGGAAGATGCTGTCCATCTTTTTTGATTATGACTTTCAGGTAGTCTAATGATTCTGATATTGTGTCTTCTGGATCTGTTTCTCCACTGAGATAATTTGCATTTTCCTCTACTTTTTTTCATTCTTTTGAATTTATTTGATTGATTCTTGATGTCCCATTGAGTCATTAACTTCCCCAATTCTAACTTTTAAGGTTTGGCTTTCCTCATTTAACTTTTGTACCCATTTTTCCATTTAGCCAATTGTGCTTTATAAGTAGTTGTTATCTTCAGTGTATTTTTGTATCTTCTTTTCCATTTAGCCAATAATACTTTTTAAACAGCTGTTATTTTTTTTTGTAAGTCATTGATTATTTTTTAAAAAAATTCTCTTTCATTACTCTCATTTTTCCCCAGCTTTTTTCTACCTCTCTTATATGACATTTCAGTTTCTTTTTTGAAGTCTTCAACAAATTCTTTCTGGATTTGAGACCACTTTCCTTTTTTCTTTGGAGTTTTGCCCATAGGTATTTTGACATTATTATCCTCTTCTGAGTTTGTGTCTTGATCTTCCTTGCCATCATAATACCTTTCTATGGTCAGATTCTTTATTTACTCTTTTCTTTTCTTTTAAATTTGACCTTTGCTCCTGATGTGGAAGGAGCATTGTCTTAATTTCTTGTGTCAGGGGTTGTAGACTCTGGCTGCTTTGCTGGTGCTGCATTAAGATTGCCCTGAGGTACACCATAGACCCTAATGCCTGATGCTGCACTGAGGGGGTTTTCATGGTGGGGTACCTGGCACTGCTGGGGACCATAGCGTTTATCAACTTACCTAATGTTGAGTCATGTTCCTAGGTCTGGTGTGTACTGAGGCCAGTAGGGTGTTTCTGTATTTCTCTATTATATACCTAATACTTATAAGGTCACTGGTAGCTGCTAATGTTTGATTAGGCACCTATAAGATTTTGCTGTCTATCTATTTTCCCTGGGCTTCACTAAAGTATGTGAAGGTCTGGCTGCTAGAAGTTGTCTGTCCTTGGCTATGCGAAAGCTCATTGGCAGTTCTCAGGGTTGTAGTCTATCCATTTCCCTGACTATGATGAAGTACATGATGCTGGTATTTACCTGTTTCACTTCACTGGGGCTCAGGATCCATTGGTTTTTTTGGATGGTTCCTTTCCTGATCTGCATTCCCCTTTTACTCAAGTGAAACTCAAATTTTTTCTTTTTGCTTATCTTCCATGTTTCTTAGATTAAAAAATTATTTCAGCCTGTCTTTTTTACTGGTTCTGCTGTTCCAAGGTTTCTTTGGGGCACTATTTTATGGTTGTTTGGAGGTGAATGTGTGAGTTATAGCAATTTACTTTTACTCCACCATCTTGCTCTACCTTTTTCATTTATGATACTAATGATTTGGTTTTCTTTCTCTTTTTTTTAAAAGATAATTTTAACTAATGATTTTTTGGTTTATCTATTTAATTAGTTTTTCATAAAATCATCTCCTAATTTCATTTATTAATTCACTAGTCCTGATTTTCCTGATTTCCTTCCTTGATTAGCAATATGCAGTAGTAAATACTCTATAACCATCTTGTATCTTTCTGTAGCCCTTTGGGTATGCTATTATTTGCTGCTGAAAAGCCTCAGTCAAACACTATTTATAACAATAATAGAACACATTTACATAGTGTTAGGCAGTTTTCAAAATCAGAAAAAATCTTAGTACACTGTCTTGCATATAGTGGGTGCTTAAAAATTATCACTGATTGATATAGTTAATATAAGTGTTATTAAAACCATTTTATAGACGAGAAAACTAAGGTGAGAGTAGTAGAGACATTTGTTCACAGAAATATGTCTGGTAAGACATAAATCTGAGATTCAAACCCAGGTGTCTTAACCATAAGGTCATTGTCAATCTACCACTATACATTCCTAAAAGCTAAGTCTCATCAAAATATTCTCAAGGAACCAGAACATTATTCAAGACAACAACACTTCATTAATTGGAAACACAAGACAAAAAAAAAATGGTCTTTGAAGTTGATGGATAGGAAGGATGCAATAATTTTAAGAAAGACAATAGGGCACCTAATTGGCTAGGGAATAGCAGTTTCTTTGAATTATGTGCTATTTCAAAGAAGCAGTATCAGCTTAATGAGGTTTTCCCACAGGAATTTACTGATTAGCAAATAGGGAATAGATTAAGCTCCAGGAGAATGCAACTTTATGTATCATTTTTCATCATCATCATCAATAAATATTTACTGAGAATCCACAAATTGAATGACACTCTGATATTTTAAAATTATAGAAAGGTAGGTCTCTACTATTTGAAATAAAAACTTCAATATAGTGCTTTATTAAATTAAATGTGAATCAAGATTCTGCTAAACAGAGCTTTTATAGGTCATAACCCGAAAACAAGTCAAGGAAATTCAAAGTCATTACATAGACTATTTTTTTTCAAAAAAGTTAACTAAAAAATGAAATAAAAACAATTTTGTGCCATATAGAATAAAAAGGAGTTTCTTAGAGCCAGTATTATTTTAATAAAACTTTTTACTTCATCTTATGTGAAGATGGATATTGTAATATAGAATGAAGGGCACTGAAAGGCTTTGTCTTAAATGGGCAGCAGTGATAAAAAATACTGATGTGACCATAAGTCTTTATTCTCTTGCCCAGGAATCCACCATTTATAGTAACAATTTTCCACCACCTCCTGGAAGCATCATCTGTCCCTATGTGAATCACCAAAAGTGCCTAATAATTGTCAGGTTTGACAAAACTTGGAAAATGTTCTGTCATTCCTTGGACATATACCCTGGTAAGTGAGCAGATTTCTCTTCTGATAATAACTCAGATGCCCAATTTTTATTTATAAAGTAAATAAAGGACCAGACATGTAGCTGCTGGCTAATGTCCAGCAATAAGCAGCAAATTAGTATAGTGTCTGTGTTGACAGCTCTATTCCCAACCTAATAGTGTGTTTAAACAATGAATGGATGGTGTTCTCATGAGGGATATAGCAAGGCAGTATTTGTTGAGTCTGGCAAAGTACTAATTTTTGTTGGGCACTGGTTTAGCCTCTTTCAGAATTAAGCTAAAAAACATAAAAGAGAAGTGTCAAGCAGCTGAAGCAGGAAATGCTAGGGTCATGTAATGTTATCAGAAATTGACATTCTATAAAGTGTTTTTTGTTTGTTTTCTTTTTTATTTTGTTTTGTTTTGGGGGGAGAGAGGAAAGGAGGCAGATATTAATGAAATGTTAATTTAGCCTGTGAATCAGAACTCTTTAATTTTGAAATTTTATTAAGTAAATTAATATAATGAGATATACCTACATACCAGCAGGCAGGATAACTATAGTATATACATTATAAATTATAATTATTATTAATCATCATTATTTTAAGTTTGCTTATCCCTTATTTGCATTCAGGACACATGAGTAGGCATACAACTGCAAAGAAGAAATTGGTATGTCTATATGTGACTGATCATTATGATAGAACCCATTCCTCTCAAGGAAATAGTTCAGAATAATATTTCCCTCAAATTGATGTATTCTATTTATAAATTGTCTCATACAGGCACATAGAGTTACATATCCTCAAGTATTAGATGTATGTATAAATACATGCACACATTTATATGCATCTGTATGTATGTATGGATACATATATATATATATATATATATATATATATATATATATATATTATTTAGAAGAAGGTATCTTGCAGTTCCCTCTCCTTTGCCAATGATTTATTTGGAGAAGTTGGTGAGAGTCAACTGTGATGTGGGGGAAAAAACACTGGATTTGGACCTGGGTACCAATATTGTCTCCCCTACTTACTGTACCTTTGTCACCTTAGGCAAATTACTTACCCTTTAGAGATTTAAATCTTTTTCTAATTCTAGAATTACTTGAGGTATTCTTAGAGTTGTGTGTGTGTGTGTGTGTGTGTGTGTGTGTGTGTGTGTATGCTCATCATCGTGTAATAGAACTGAAGAGCAGTTCTATTTTTCCAAATTGGAGTAAAGACAGTTGTCTTCTGCATACAAGACAACCTAAGAATGCACCGATTACTTGAGTACTCTGAGGATAGACTAAGTCTAAAGGTAATGGGACAGGTTCTCAAGTTCCACAGTCCTTATCAGAGAAACTGATGCAAATAGCTATGTAGTACTGGACAAAGGGGATAAAAAAGGATTCTGCTTGATTTGAATTTACATCTGCTCTGTACAAACTGAGAGAGTTTTTCCTCCCTCCCATTCAAGTTTTCCCAGGGAAAAGGCAAATATCTTTATGATATCTGCAACATATACTATGGGCAAACCACTTAGTTTCTTTGATCCTCATCCATAAAATGGGTATTACAATATCCCAAGTTTCTATTTCACAGGATTAGGTAAAGCATATTGCAAAACTTAAGGTCATATGTAAACACCAGCTATTATGATTCTTATGTTCTAGTTTCTATGGGCATCACAGGGCAGGACTCTGTTTTGGTGATGACATTTGTTTCCAGTTTTTTTTTTTTTTTTTGCTTCCCACAGAGGAAAGAAAATCTATCTTTGTTACAAAGACAAAATGCAGATTTGTTTATGTCATATAGGTCAGTCCCAATTTAAAAATTTTAAAGATAGATACCATATTCTAGGCCAGGTTATTATCCTAATAGATCCAACAAAAATTCAAAATGCAAAACTGAACAGATTGGTTATCTTCAGGGATGAGGTGATGTGCAAACTCTAGCAACTATAGATGATTCCTGGTGAGCTACCCAAATAAATAAAAGCAAGAAAATTCAGGACTAAATAAATCCCTCCTGCTTATTGTTGCTGGAAAATTAAATTGTTACTCAGCAGATGACTTAGAATGCTTCATCAAACTTGTTGGTTTCGGTACCTGACATGATAAGTTGGTGACATGACTGGAGCATAATTGCATTAATTTTCTTGCAATATGATTTCATTAATTGCTTCACACTACTGAGTCAAGGCATGGCTAGGAATTTTCTTTTTCACTTGGGACAAAAACAGTTGTGGGAAGATAGGGTGGAAAGAACTAATGTATAGGACATTCTGAACATGTGTAGAGTCAATCTAGGAGAAGAAGCAAGATGACCTGACCCTCTTCTTTCTTCCTATTCTATTACCTAGCTTAGGCTCTTATTCTTTTCTTTCTCATGGCTGAGGCCCTACATTCTGTGGTATATAGGCTATAAAATTGGAGCAAGGTATACCCTCTAATTTCAGTGCATGGGACAAATTCCCAGTCACACTGCCCTAGTTATATCTCTGCTCTAGAGTTTGTGTAAGGATGAGTCATAGGGCACCAATATTTAGAGGTTATTTGCTTTTACTTACCTTTTGGTTGATCCAGGTTTTCTCACTGATTGTCAGTTATCATATTTCTTCAAGAAAACTAATTCAAAAGGTACACTGTAATAAACAATAAGCCTCCAATATTTCTCATCTGCAAAGCCTCGACAGAAAATATAATTTTTCAGTTATATAACCTTCATCCTTCTTTCATGAGCTGCAACTCAGACTGATACACAATCTAAAATTGATGTGCCAAAATGTGGAAAACTGACTGAACACACTTTAAAAGGAGAAAAGCAAATTTAATATCCTTAATTAGAAATGAGAGATCGGTGCTGATTTTTTTTCTGGTTAAGACCATTGCAACATCACCCTGGCCCTTCAATGAATAGATCATATTAGTCTTTTGATGTGTAGAAATCTACTCAATAGGATATCGATGGAGAATTATTGATTAAGGGAAAAATGAGAGTTCAGGAAATGAAAAAATGGATTTGAAAAAGCTTATATGGAAGTCTTAGAGGAGACAAACTTCAGTATCATTTCTGAACAAATTATTCATCTCCTTAAAAAATGCTAACTGATAAATGATTTGGAAATGCGCTTTGTCTTGTTTACAATAGGTTCAAAGTAGAGTGTCTCAAATACATATCTCATAAAATTGTTGCAAGGTTCAAATGAGATAATGCAGAATGGCTTGTAAACTTTAAAGGACTATATAAATATAATGCTATTTTCTCCAATGTTCAGCACATTACCACATACATGGCAAACAGTTAATAAATGCTTGTTGAATTCAGTAGAATTGAATTAGTTCTACTCTACTGGCACTCAGCTAGTTTCTTTTTCTTTTACATGATGCATTTAAGACCCCAATTGAAGATGTCTGCAAGGATTCTTTCACCTACTAGAAGCTACAAATTAGGCCACATGTTAACTTGAAAACCTGTCAAGTGCAGTGGGATGCTAGTTATATTGCTAGAGAGGATGTTGCCTTGATAACATGACATTCCTATAAAATATACTTGGTGGGAGGGGGGCTTACAAATTTGTGATTACATCCACATAGGGCATTGCCTTGCCTGGAAACTTAGTCCTCTGATGGACTGGTTTCTTGTTTTTAACTTTCGTTTTTTGAGTGGTCAGTTAATATGTGTCAGAAGCAGGACTTGAAGGTGGCTTCCTGACTCCAAAATTTGGTCTTCCTGCTTCTCTCTACATGTAAATGCTAAGCTTTCAAGTTCAGATGCTACGGGAAGGGAATAAACTTCCCTTTTTGGAGCCTGCTATAGGTTAGGCACTGAACTAAGGGGTTTGCAAATATCTCATTTAATTCTCACAACACCTCTGTATGGAGGTTGGTGCTGTAATGCTCTCTGTTTTACCACTGAGGAAAATGAAATGATCAGAAGTTAGTAACTTGCCCAGGGTCATAGAGCTAATGAATAAAAATCTAGATTTGAATTCAGATTTTCCTGATCTCAGTTCTGGTGCTCCATTCACTATGTTACCTAGCTGTATACTAATGAAAGATAGAAAATGTTGGAGAACTTGGGAGGCCCAGGGGGAAAAATCAGAATGACTAGAGAAGAAATAGAGAACAGGTAACTATCTGGCATTGCTGATTGAAGGAACCAAATCCAATCAGACAGGTAAGAGGCAAGCAGACTTGAGAGATAAGAAATAAATTATGAGTATGGAAAATCAATCAGTAAAGTAAATATATAAGGTATGATTTGTGAACCTTAGCTACAATTGGAAAGAATCCAAAATGTGTATATACTTCTTTTAAAATATTATGGACTTCTGATCTTCTGTAAAGGGGTTTCAGCCTGGGTTACATATGGACCCAGGGAGCACATGAAGTTTGTTAAAGTGGCAAGGGGAATATTTCAAAATAACTATCCCATCATCATGAAATAGTACCAAAGGTAGTGTGGTGTTACTGATGCTAAAAATGTTAGCATATATGAACTAATGTTTATTAAAGAAAAAGCAATTTATCCTTTTATTTTATTTCTTATATCTATATGTAGTATAATCTCTAGAAAGTTTCTTTGTTGTAATTAATTTCAAGGACAAATTCCTTTCCCATCTTCTTTTATCGAAATTGGTTAAATTTCATAATGGTCTAGGACCAAGAGTCTAGACTGAAGTATATGCTCATGGTACAGGGAGACATAAAGAGTGACCCACTTAGATACTTGTAATATTCTTGATAGGCCATTTTATTTCTAAAATAACCTTGTCATAACCACTTCAGGAATAACCTAAGTATCTTATATTCTGACCTAATGGAAAAAAATCATTGGGTTTGAATTCTGTCTCTATCTTTGTGAAGCTGGTTGTCTGTTCTTGGTCAAGTCCTTGTCATGTCTTTCAAATGAGGATAAGATGACTTCAATTTCATGGAGTTCAGAGGAAAATGTTTTGCAAGCTATAGATGAAACATGCAAAGTAAAGATTAATATATGTATGTCCTGAACTTAGCATACTTCCCTATATACAGTAATGCAATGATGATGATGATGATGATGATAATAAAAAAAACCCTTGTATAACAATTTACTTTTTGCCAAGTGCTTTAATGTGCCAGCTAATTTAACACTGTCAACAACCCCAAATAGGTTTTTATGAAAATGTTTGTTTTTTCCCTAGATTTGTCTTGCAGGTAACACCTTTGGTTTAGACTCATTTTGTTTCAAGTGTTCTTCTTTTTAGAGATGGCCTAGCCCAAAGGATGAAGATGATTATGTTATGCCAATACTATATAAATTTTGAGCTTCTGCTTTTATTGTGAGATTTTGCTGTTCCTTATTTTGAATTTGGTATAGTATTATTGGTTAATATTTTTAAAAATACTCTAGGCTGAGCAAATATAATAAAATGGCAATTATACCAAAATTAAACTACTTGTTTAGTGCGCTATCAACTAAAATTCCAAAAAAATTACTTCAATGAGTTGAGTTAGAAAAATTGTAAGTCAATTCATATGGAGAAATAAAAATTTGGAAAATCTCCAGGGATTTAATGAAAAAAAATATAAAAGAAGTTGGCTTAGCCTTATCAGATCTAAAATTATGTTATAAAGCATCAGTCATCAAACTGTCTTTTATTGGCTAAGAAATAGAATGGTGGATCAGTGGAATAGACTAGATGCAGTAGCAGGAAATGATTATAGTTATCTGCTGTTTGATAAACCCAAAGAGTCCAGCTATTACACTATTGGGATAAAAATATTATAATATTATAGAATATTATGTTATAAAATATTATACTAGAAGATCTAGGAGTAGTTTACCTGTCATATCTATCATGGCAAGGGAAGCAGTTTATGACCAAGGAAGAGATGGAGAACATCATTAAAAACAAACTAGATAATTTTGATTTCATTAAATTAAAAGGCTTTCGCACAGATAAAAACCATTGTAACCAAGATCAAAAGAAATGTAGTAAATTGGGAAACAATTTTTATGACTAGTGTTTTTGACAAAGGACTCATCTCTAAATTATACAGAGAACTGAGTCAAATTTAAAAAAAGAGAGAAGCTATTTCCTAATAGACAAATGGTCAAAGGATATGCAAAGGCAATTTACAGATGAGGAAATCAAAGCAATCCATAATCATATGAAAAATTGCTCTAAATCACTAATTATTAGAGAAATGCAAATTAAATCATCTCTGAGGTACCACCTCACACCTCTCAGAGTGGCCAATATGACTAGAAAGGATAATGATCAATGTTGGAAAGGATGTGGGAAATCTGGGACACTAAATACATTGTTGGTGGAGCTTTGAACTCATCCAATCTTTCTGGAGAGCAATTTGGAATTATGTCCAAATTATGCCCCAATAAAAATGTACATACCCTTTGAACAAGCAATATCACTACTGGGTCTATACCCTGAAGAGATTATGAAAAAGGGTAAAAATATCACCTGTGCAAAAATGTTCATAACAGCTTTGTTTGTGGTAGCAAAGAAATGGAAACTGAGGGAAAAATCCATCAATTGGGGAATGGCTTAACAAACCCTGGTATATGTATGTGATGGAACACTATTGTTCTATTAGAAACCAGGAGGGATGGGAATTCAGGGAAGCCTGGAAGGATTTGAATGAACTGATGCTGAGTGAGATAACAGCAACATGCGAGTGATTATCAACCTTAATTCACTTGCTCATACCAACAGGGCAGCAAGTAGGCACAATTTTGGGGTGTCTGTGACGAGAATGCCATCTGTATCCTGAGAAAGAATTGTGGAGTTTGAACAAAGACCAAGGACTATTACCTTTAATTTAAAAATGTTTTCTTATTATGTAATTCTGCTATATCTCATACTCTATGTTTCTTCCTTAAAGATATGATTTCTCTCTCATCACATTCAAGTTAGATCAATCTATACTGTAGGAATGATGTAAAGCCTAGCAAACTTCCTTCTGTGGGGGTGGGGGGGGGAAGTGAGATGGGGGAAAATTGTAAAACTCAAAATAAATAAAACCTTTCTAAAATTTTTTAAAAAAAGAGGGAGTGGGGGAGAATCAACTCATTCACCTAGGGTTACATACAATAAAAATAAAACAACCTCCATAAAAATACTCTGAGTAGAAGGAAAGAAAGAATAAGCAATTATTAAGCATCTACTATGTGTCAAATGCAGCTAAAAATTTTACAAATATCATCTTATTTAATTTTTGTATTCTCTCAGTTTTTAAAAAATGTTTTTAGTTGTTTTTGCTTTTACATCATAGTGATTTTTAGATATAACAATACCTGTCACCCATTTCCAGTTATTACCTCTGTTTGAGGGGAACAAGGAAGAGAATCACCCCTTGTAACAAAGAAAAGTAGTTAAACAAAACTAATTATGCGAGACCACCAAAAAAAGTCTATATATTAGTTGAAAAGTGTAAGGAACTTGCTTATTTTTATTTTAGGGTAAAGAAAGGTAGTTACAAATATCCATTTTATTTTCAATATCCTTTTCCTTTACACTATTGCCACCATTTTATATATATATATATATATATATATATATATATATATATATATATAACTAGAGTCAGAAAAATAATATATATATAATTTTTCTGACTCTAGTTATTTCTAGTTATTTTCTCCATTAGTTAAAATAAGTCTTCCCAAGTTTCTGAGTTCATATTTACCATTTCTTACAGCACACTATTATCCTATTATATTCATATGTCATAATTTGTTTGCAATTGATGGACACCCACTTTGTTCCCAGGTTTTATTTTTGTTTTTTACCACAAAAATGCTAGCACAAACATCTTGGAGTTTATTTTTAAAGGATACAATTTTGGATTAGGGATTGAATTTATTGTCTCACTGGTATGGAAAACTATTAAGAAAGTTCTTCTATCAAAGCAGGTCAGAGCATTCTTGATTTTTTTTTAAAAAGGGGGCATTTTAATTAAATATTTAAAATTTTTGAATCTTATTCTGAAGTTTTTTCCCCCATAAAAGATTTTTAAAAATTTCCCTAAAAATATATCTATAGTTTTCAGATGCAAGCTAATGGGAAAATAGGATTCTGTTGGAAGAAATATGTTTTATTGTAGACTTTCTTGGAATTTGTCTACTGTACCAAACAATGAAATAACTCTTATTCCTTTTTTCTTGTTGTTGCTCTGCAATAGAGAAATCAATCATTGAAATTGGTACAAATAGTACAGAAACTTATCCAGTAGAGAAAATCATCTGTGTACAGCATGTATGCTTACTTACCTTGTCTTCATAGTCAAAATTCCTTATGTGAAAATTTAAAATATATCTGGAATGCTAGATATTTTCATTATTTTGGAGGCTTGATTAATGATATATCCACCTCCATTCACTACTTCACTTATTATATATGTATATATGGTCTCAATGGGGGATGCACAGACTCAACCTAGAACAAAATTGGTAAGCATGAGTGAATGTGGTTTATATCACATTTCTACTTATGCCATCTCCTCTTCTTGTTTGGTCAAATTTATCATTGTGTTAAATGATAACAAATTTTAGATAACACTATAGGCATTGATATAATAAATCATTCCTAAACTTTAAGTGACAGCTAATGTCATAATAAGTAATGCTAAATAATAATATTTTCAAGTTTCTTGGCATTAATTTTGAAAGAGACCATTTTTCAACATTCGATTTAAGCAATTACACAAAATATTTTAGCTTAATGTTGACTTAAGTAGATAATTGTTACACTAGTAAATTGGATGTCTCCAATCTCTTTGTGATATTTCTGGTCATATCCCTGGGATTTTAAAATGTTCTATCACAAGACTACATGATGGAGGCACAGTGATTTCCCCAGATAGAGAAGGGTATTTGGGAACAGAAAGGACTTTGTGACATGTTATGGGGCCATAATTAGCTATGGGAATCCTCTGGCAAACTTTAGGACTTATTAATTGGTAGACCACAGGGACTTTGTTGCCTGCCCCTGGATTTGATGTTTTAATATGTTTATAGATGAGTCTTCCTTTTAACTCTATTCTGATTGTGGAATATATATATTTTTTACTATATTTTAATCAGTCATATAAAATTTGATTTTGTAGCAGTGAATGCATTTTGACAGTGCATAATAAAGGAACATATTCCTTTAATTATCCCAGATGCTTTTGTCTTTTTTTAACCTTATTACATTAGCATACATAGTCTTAATATCAGTGATGTTGTCTTAATTCTTTGTCAAACCACAATATTAATATCAATTTCAATTATGCAATAAGATAAATTTATAATATATTATAAGACTCTGCATGTCCATTTGTATCATTTCTAAAATAAATGCTAAGCTATCATGAATGTGAATAAGTAAAAAAAATGAGAAGCTGGGATAAACAGATTAAGGTTCTCTAGCTCTTTTACTTATTGCTTAACAGTCTTTTAGATGTAAAGAGTACCATATATTTTAGAATCTAAACATTAGTAAATATGGACTCACAATTATACACTATTTTAAACTTTTCAAAATATTTTGGTTTCTTAATTTACAGAACTGCAGGATCATAGTTCTAATGCTGGTAGAAAAGTCATTTAGTCTAATCCTATTCATTTTCTGGATGAGGAAACAGACAAAGAGAGGTTAAGTTATTTATTGTGGTTTATACAATTCTGTAGCAGAAGTAAGATTCAAACTCAGTTCTTTTTGCCTTCCCAAATTGCCTTCTGTTGGTTTGTTTGTGAGTTTAATTTTTTTAAATCACATAAACCCATTTACACAAAAATTAAAATGATTATATATAAGCCCATAGTTTCCCACTAGTTTCCATTTTTTTAAACATTTTTTATTTTTATTTTTAACTTCTTCCCTCCTTCTATTACCTCTTCCATTCATTACGAAGACAAGAAATACTATACCAACTACCTATATGAAGTCATACAAAACATTTCTGACTTAAGCATGTTCTCCCTTCCCCCATCAAAGAAAAATCACAACACAGACTGAAGGAAAATAAAGGAAATTTCATATTTCATTCTGTATTCTGAGACTATCAATTCTCTAGCTAGAGGTGGATAGCATTTTACATCACAAGTTCCTTGTAATTGTGGTGGATCCTTGTATTGATCAGAGTTATTGTCTTTCTCAGTTGATTGTCTTTACATTATTACTGTTATTGGATAGATTGCTCTTCTGGTTCTTTTCACTTCACTTTGTAGTAGCTCATATAAGTCATCCCAGGCTATTCTGAAACCATCTTCTTCATCATTTCTTATAGTACAATAGCATTCCATCCTTTCCCATATTGATAGCTATTGCTATCAATTCTTTACCACCTCCAAAAAGCTGCTTTGAATGTTTTTCTGTAGATATGGTTCCTGGAGAAATGGTCTTCTTGCTTCTATTAGAAGATCAAATCTGATGGTGTGATGGGTTGGTGGAGGGAAACTCTAGTTATTAAAAAAACAACAGCCTATATTTTCCTCCTTACTAGTTCTACTCTCTGTTCTTTGTTCTGTTTCCTGGGGCCTTTGAGGACAAGTTTAAGCTCTTTTCATTTTCCACTTCTTTGAGTAACTTTAAGAAAGCCATTATGTTTCCTTTGGATTCTATTTTTCTCCAGACTACCTCAGTTTCTTCAACTGACTCTCATATATCCTTAAATTACATGAAGTAATGAACATCATTATTGCCCACTTTTACTTACTCTCTAGTTTATCACTCTACTTCCTAAATTTTGTGCCCAAAACTCAGCAGAATATTTCAGATGTGGATTATTGAGAGCAGAGTATAGTGGGACTATTGAGGGTAAATTCTATGAAGGTAACTGATGGGTCTCAAATCTATCAGCTAGAGGGATGCCTACCCCAACTATGAGAAGACTTTCTTCAGTGGAATGGGAAGATGAAAGCAAGTTGTACCAATAACTATGAAGACAACTGAAGAAGGAACTGTGGAGTGTGTAGAACTTGGTTAGACATCAAAGATGCCAACGTCAGCCACTGTATCTTGAACCATTGCCAAGCATCTTGACTTTTTTCTTACCACTGAATTTTGATAACTTTGAAAGAGAAAATGAGACTGATGACAGAGTTCTGTGTCAGTTAATTTCAATCCATGGGCAGGACAAGACATCACCCTGTGAAATTTTTTTTTCCAAAATGAACAACAATAGGGTGGCTAGGTGGCACAGTGGATAGAGCACTGCCCTGGAGTCAGGAGTATCTGAATTCAAATCCAACTTCAAACAATAATTACCCAGCTGTGTGGCCTTGGGCAAGCCACTTAACCCCATTTCCCTTGCAAAAAACCTAAAAAACAAATTTGAAAAATGAACAACAGAGGAACTATCATCACTTACTTATTCCTACAAGCTATGACTTTCTCTCTCTCTCTCTCAACATAAACCAGGTTATATTATTTTTAACTATCACTTCAAAATTTTGATTCATATCAAGCATAAAATCCACTAAAATCACCAAACATTTCCTGACAAAGTGCTCCCTAACTATTCCTCCCTCATCTTCTATTTGAGATATTTGTTTTTCCCCCTACATATGTGACAGTCCTTGTATTCTTACAGAATTTCATCTTATTAGATTTTGTCCCATGTTCTAGCTCAGCAAGATCTTACTGAATCCTAATTCTCTCTCTAGTGCTCCCTCCCACCTTAGTGTCATCATGAAATTGGATGAATATGACATGTTAAGCAAGTCATTGAAAAATGTTGAACAGCATACAATAACCAACCTCAAATTTCTAGGCCTCAAGGTATATTGAGGATCACTTTGAGAAATTTGTAATTATTCTTTGAGTACAGGCTCTGTCCTCAACTCTGTAGTCAACTCAACTCAACTCAGAGTACAATTCATAGTTCATACAATTTTCAATTTCATTCAATTTACAATCCATAAAATTTTCACAAGGTAGCAAACGTTTTGCTAGTTCATCAGATGTTTTATAAAAAATAAACAAATCTACATCATTCCCCTGATTTACTAATTTTGAAAGACTGATAACAATAAAATAAACCTAATTTAACCTTATGTGTTCTTGATAAAACCATGTGAGATCATTGTAAGCCTCACTTCCTTTTCTAGTTGCTCATTAAACCTCTTTAATGATCCATTCTAGGATCTTCCCAGGAACAGAAGTCAAATTCATTAGCCTTTAGTTTATAATTTTTTACCCTTCCTTTTTTGAAAATTGGGATAGACTTTGTCCTTCAGTCCTATGCAAGGTCTCTATGCTTTGTTAAATATTAAGCATAGTGATTTAGCAAAGACATCTATGAGTTCTTCCATTACCTGACCATATAGTTCAGCTAGGTCAGGTGACTTGAAGTCATCAAAGAGAACTTGGTACTCTTATTATTCCTTTGCTTATCATTTTTTAAATCATTCTTTTCTGTCATTTCCATTGCAAAGATTATTTTCCTAACAAGAAAGCAAAGTTACTAGTGAACAGCTTTTAATTCCTCCTGATGCCTGATATCATCATCTCCATCACAAACAGTAGCCCATAGTAAATGTTAGTGAATGAGTAAATGAAGGAATGAATTAATAAAAATGGATAGGGATCTCCCTTCAATATGGCAACCATTCAAAAGTACTGCTTTTAAAATAGACATAATAACAAGATTTCTGACTACTTTTTGTAGAATCTTTTGAGATACTGTTTTATTCTGATTCATTTAACAACTTTCATTCATTTATTTAACTCATTGGGAATTTATTCCTCATTTCAGCTTCCACAATTGCTTTGACTTTTCTGTAAAAATTATATATATATATATATATATATATATATATATATATATATATACACACACATTTTTTCTGGATTGTTTTGGGCTTCTCTTCAGGTCATATCTATACTAATAAATAATATTTTAATATACTAATAAATATCTTTAACCCTAACTTTATAATACTTGTTAATTACAACAAAACTTTGGTCTTTAATTGTTGCTTTGTTATGGTTCTTTCCAATTACATAATGTCATGTCATTTAAAATATCTAAAATTTATACACTATTGTTTTAATACATTAAGTAGCTAACAGATGATGATGATATTGATGATTATTATGATAATTGCATATGGTGTATATAGTGAGGGGGAATGAAGTAGGGATAGCAAAGAAGATATTCTCTTTTTGTAGACATCTTTCTTCTGTAGACTTTTTGGACTGGAAAGGGTTTGGGATTCATTTTCATTTTTATTTTTATTTAGTAGAATGTTGGAAGTCATGATTTTCATGTTCTGAGTTTATCTACACATGTTCCATATACATTGTGACAACTACATAAGAAAGAAAATGGACTTTCTCTTGTTTTCTCTTAATGGATAGTAGATAGTTTCAGACCCTTTTAATGCATTTGATTTTTTTAGCAGAATTCTAGGAATCTCTAAGTTCAGGAGGGATATTTACTTTGTTCTAATCTTTAATGGTCACTGAGTCAGGTCCAGCATGTTCTATATGCAGCAGCTATTCTGAAGCAAATTGCTTGTCCACTAATGTGAGCTATGAAAGAACAAATGAACCAGGTGTGTGAATGTAAGTTTCTAATGTGACCACTAACATTAGATTACTAATGTGACCCTCTCATTAGACACTGCTTTCAATTAAGTGTTCTAAAACAATTAGCTTTTGAGCTACATATTCTTATTTATAGCATATATGTTCCCTAAAGAGAGTAGAAATTACTTCTGGGAGAACTGAGTCTCAAACTTTTAATTTAGATACTAAATAAAGATACATTATCTCAGATAGACTTGGTTCTTATGGAATTATTAAACCCAATTCTCATCACAAGATGCTCTCACAGCCCAGGGAGTCCTCTTTGGAAGACTTTTTTTGAAATACATAAGAACTTTGTGCAAGAAAAAAATGGAGAGAGAAATGCCACAGAGACAGTCTGGCCTACTCTCTGAAAAAAGAGTCTCCAAACATTGAGAATTTCCACTGATCTTCAGGGGAATTACATTAAAAAATATATATTGTTCTTTCAGGTCATAAGTCAGAGAATCTTGCTGCTCCCTTTGATTCTATACATTTTTTTGCCATTAAAAAATGAAGCCACCATGAGATTGTCTGAACTGATTATCTAAGAAAAATCGACAAACCTGAGATCCATATAGTTGAAATACTGTATTAGATTTAAGTAGTGTTAGGTATTGTTCTTCTCTGCTTTGAGCCTACAGTTGAAATAAAGTAGAAGTTCAAATAATATAAATTTTAAAAATACATAAAATAAGAAATACTGTGAAAATATACAGTGGACAAAACCTAGAATAATAAGGTTTTTTCCCCTTAATCATTTGCAATGTTGTTGGAGAGTCTGAGATGAATAATTATAATAGCAGTTTACATCTAAATTTATGTTTAGATTGATGATTGCATGTTTTCAAGTGCTTTCTCATTCATCAGATTCAAGTTTAGTTTATACTTATATAGCATATAGTTAATATATATCAAATGATTTAGAAACTCATCATGTTGCCAAATAATCAAGGGACATGATGATGCTTCATTTAGACTTGATATCTGGTTTTCCTGGAACTAACATTAGGAACCCCATGGTAGGCACCATAGATAATGTGGAGAGAAGACTTCAGTGGCAAGCCCTGGGGATCTGTGCTGTTTAACATTTATATCAATGCATTGAATAAAGGCATGGCTGACATACTTATCAAAGCTGGGAGAGAGAGATAATGTGTAGACTGTCAGAACTGGGATCCAGAATAATTATTGAAAGACTAAATAATGTATGAAATTTAATAAGGATAAATATAAAGACTTACATGGGCTCAAAAAACCAATTTCAGAAGTACAAGGTGGGAGAGACATTAATAGATAACAGTTTGTCTGAAAAAGAGGTGGATATTTTAATGAACTTTCACAAAATGAAAGACAACAATGTGATATGGTGATCAAAAAACTAAAGTGATCTTAGTTTGAATTAAAACTGATATAGTTTCTAGTACTAGGGAGGTGATAGTCCCAATGTGCTCTATCTCAGACAGACTATATATGGTTCATATAATCAGACCTAGGCATTATATTTTAAAGATATAGGTAATCTGGAGAGTGTCAAAGAGAAGGCATTTATTATGATGAAGAGTCCTGAAATTATTCCATATAAGGGTAGATGGAATGAACTGTGTTATTTAGTTTTAAAGAAAGAAGACTTTAAGGGCATATAGTTAATAGAGTGAAAGGCTGTTATAAAGTATAGAATTTACAATTTTTCTGTAATTGTGTTGGTCATCAGAAATGAAAGTAATTGGTGGAATCTGGAGAAAGGCAGGGAGGAAAATGTAGAGGAAAAGCTTCTAATGCTTAGAGTTATCCACAAGTGGAACAGCATGCTCTAGAAGGTGTCACTACTACTCCATCTCATGTCCACTGGACATCTCTAAACAGAGGGTGTATGATCACCTTGGAGAAGGCATAGAGGGAATTCTTGTTTGGGTATGGGTCAGTCTAGTTGGTCTGTAGGATTCCTTTTAATTTTTGAATTATACTATTCTTTGTGATTCTGAAAAATGTAGATCTCATCTTTCTTAAAACACACACACACACACACACACACACACACAGAAACACAAAGAAGCACAATTCCTTCTTCCCAAAAAGGCGAAAAAATTAAGATAAAGAAAACCTTCCAAATCATCTTTCCTTACTCAAGTTTTCTATCATTGACAAGACTCTTTGACACAGTGAACTGCTTCCAACTAAATATATAGTTTTATATCAAATTATCAAATACAATCACTAAAATTGTCACAATGTGTTTTTTCACATCCTTTCTTTTATTTCACTTTATACTTTTAAATCCTTAGTTTCAGCTTAGGATACTTCTTGATATTAGTACTGTAACTAGTAATGTTTTTAATATGGATACTCCTCCACCTTCAAAAAACATGTTGGGGAAAATTCAAATTCAATGAATAGATGATCATTCCATGACTCACTTGTCCTTTGAATAGACAATTGAAATCATAGCCCATCAGAAATATTTCCACTTTAACAAGATTGCCTAAAATGCCACTGTTCTGATCATCTTACTTTAAACAATACAGTATACACTTAAATCTATATCTAGAGCATTTTTATCACTTATAGATGATTCTATACAATAAAGTCATGTTCATCACCCTCTTCAAATAGTCCTTTAACTTAATGGTTCATATTTTTCTAGTTTCTTTTTCTCTCCAAGATAATCTAAAGTGGAAATAGAAGATCAATAGGTTTAACCAAAACATTTGATTTGTTAGTTGCCCATCAAGTTGCCCTTGGATTTCTGATTTGAAAGGCTTTATGATTCTTTTTTTTTTTTTTTGCCAGGGCAAATGGGGTTAAGTGGCTTGCCCAAGGCCACACGGCTAGGTAATTACTAAGTGTCTGAGACCGGATTTGAACCCAAGTACTCCTGACTCCAAGGCCGGTGTTTTATCCACTGTGCCACCTAGCCACCCCCTTATGATTCTATTATGCCCAGATGTTCTAGTTATTCCAACAAACCTGGGGAGATATTAGATTTGAAGTCAAAGAAGGATTCACATTTGAATCTTGTCTCTGATATTAACTACCTGTGTTACCTTTGGCAACTCAATTTATAAGATTTCCACCCCCCCCCCCCGATTTAGTTTACTGAAATTTAAAATGAGGTGGTTGGAACAGATGGCCTCTGGCATTCTTTTCAGTTCAAGGTCTGTGATCAAATAAGCCTATACCTTTCTGGAGTTTATTTCCCTCATCTCTCAAAAGGAAGGACTGGACATCTAAGGGTTCTTCCAGTTCTAATTTGATGACCTTATGGGGTCACTAAAGGAGGTAAGCAATCAACCTAAGGGACATGATAGCTGGATAGATGAGACTATGAATGTGAAATATGCTATGGAATTAGGTCATTCAGGTAGGCAATCAGTGAATTGGGTTATTAAAATTAATTAGAATGGAGAAGCTGAACATATCAATGAAAATTTGTTTAAAAAAGAAACTCAAAGTCAAGTAGAAGCTTGAGAAACAAAGCTAAAGAAGGGAAAAAAGGAATAGTTAGAGATGGAGTAGAGCTAGTAGATCCAGCTAAGCAACCAGATGGTAAGACTGGTAAAAATTTTCCATTGATTGGGTGGCATAATGATCTCAGGGACTTTTGGCAACTTGATATGACCTTATAGACCAATAATCTCCTGAGTTTCATAGGAATTCTGTGATTCATTTGCCCTAAGTCATGATAATACTTGCCTAATACTAAGTGGGTACACACACACACACACACACACACACACACACACACACACACACACACACACAAACACATACATTTTAAGTTCCTTTCAAGAAAGACATATTCCTACACACAATGTCTGGTATAGTGGTTGTTTGTCCCCAGTTCTTAAAGAGGGCCAATGGCATAATGAGTGATGTCTTAACTTATGCATGAATTGGATTTGAGTGAGGCAGAGCTGCACAAAGTTGTCATCCTGGCTCTCTTCTCAGAATCAAGTCCAGTGGTCAAAGAATAGTGTTCAAGGTCAAAACAACTTGGTGATGGTCAAGGAAGCAGTGATGACCTTGTTCTTCATAAATTAGGGTCTTTCCCAGGTCTCAGTTTGCCTGAGACCATGTCTATTTAATGGCTAAGTGTTAGGTAAGAGTTGGTGGTTCAATTTATCATCACAAAGATATCAATTTGGGTGGGGAGACTCTTTGGGTTTCTGTTCAGACCAGAAAAAAAAATTGCTATATAAAATCATTCTAAATCATCAAAACCTAAATAATGAGCCATAGAGACTTGGTTGAGGCTATTATTGGCCATTCAATGAAAGGCAGTGATTTGAGTTTAAAGACATAGTCAAACAGCAATGGTCTTTTAAAAAGACTGTCTTTCTAGAGCTAGAACTATATTTCAAGAAATCAAAAATAAAAACTGTACATTACACAAAGCAAAATGTCCCAGCTTTTGTAATAAATGAAATAAAAAAAAGAATTCCTTGAGAGAAGGGGTCATTTTATTTTTTATCTTTACATTCTCAAAATATAGCATAGTACTTCACATATTTATTCCTTTGCTTCATCTCTGCTCACAATGAAATTTCACTATTATGATGTCATTGATGTGTACCACTTATGGTGAGAAAAACTCTATTTGCCAACGCAGATAAACAATTTTTTAGAGCTTCCTGGGAGCATTGAGAGGAAGCATGACTTGACCAAAGACACAACCAACAAGTGTCAGAAATGGACTTGAACCCAGTTATTTATAGTTTTTTAGGTCAGATCTCTGTTCATTGTACTATATTCTCTCTCTCTAATACCTCAAACATATCAGGAGTTTAATAAATTCTTGTTGAATTGAAATTGTTGGTTCTTTGTATACTTAGATCCATTTTCTTAGTACCTGTAGCTAGTTATGCCTAGTATGCCTTTTAAAGGTAGGGTTAGTGGAATACTCCTTTACTTATAGTATTCCTGTTTCTCACAACTCATCTACCTGTTTTTTCCCTTCAGCAAGGTTTCTCATCTGGAAGTGTATATAAGACAATTTGACCCTCATAATGTACTCACAGAGCTTACAGAAAACAAAACAAACATGTATACAAAAAACAGGAACATAAACTTAAAACTCATTTTGACATTAAATGCTGTTACTTTTTTCTAAATGTGTTTTACAGTTTTAAATTAAATTCCATCTGACAAGTATTTCTTGAAAATCTATTATTTTCCTTGAACTGTATTAGGGACCATGGGAGATGCCAGATAAATATATGACAAGTTCAATAACTTCAAGAAGTTTAAAGAATTGTTGGAGAGACAAAGAAACACAGCTATAATAATAAAACTGAATATAATCAAATGTAGATTGAATGGTTCAAACCAAGTGTTGTAGAAGGTTAGGCAGGTAGAAATATTCTGTCTTCTCTATTAATCATTCTTCAGGTAAACCACCTCCACATTTATTCCCTTTACTTCTTAAAAAAAAAGTGGAGTTTCAGACCAGCTGTGACTCACCATCACCTAGTGCTATTGACTTTGCTAATGAAGGATTCCTCCTTGCTGACTTCCTGTCCAAAAGTAGCACTTACTGACCAGCAGAAGTCTATAATGAAATATAATTTCTCTGGAGAACACAAACATAACAGCTCTCTCCTGGTCCAGGAGAAACCCTAAGGCAAAAGACTAAAATTGGAAAGAATGGAAGATGGAAGATCCAATAGTGCACAGCTTCCAAAAATGGAACTTTATTTGAGGAGAACTGTGTTCAATTCTCAGCATCACATTTATTTTAGGGTTTTTTGCAAGGCAATGGAGTTAAGTGGCTTGCCCAAGGCCACACAGCTAGGTAATTATTAAGTGTCTGAGGCTGGATTTGAACTCAGGTACTCCCTGACTCCAGGGCCAGTGCTTTACCTACCACATTACCTAGCCACCCCCTCAACATCACATTTTAGGAAAGGCATTCATGAGCATGTAACAAAGCCAGAGGAGGGAGACCAGAATACAAAGAAAATGTCATTGCAGAGATATTTGATTAAATACTGAGAGTATTTCACCTGGAAAAAGATGAGTGGGTGGGATTATGGGGTAGACATGTTAGACAATTTCAATTATTTAAAGAGTTGTCATGTTGGAATATTAGATTTGCTTTCTTGGTCCCAGATTCTAGAAAAGGAATCCAAATTTAGACTCAAAATAAGAAAAGAAATCCCAATAGAACTGTCCAAAAGTGAAATGGGCTACCTTAGTTAGTTCCAATTGCTAAAGGTCTTCAGATAATAGTATCTGTGAGTATTTATCTCAGATCTTGAAAATGTGATTCCTGTTAAATTACAAGTTGGATTATTGGTCCCTGTGGTCCCTTCCATATCTGAACTTCTGCAATTCTTTGATTCTGTGAATTTTGATTTGAAAGTCCTTTAATAGATAGACTGAGACTGAGTGACCATAAACTGGAAATTAGACAGTGAACTGAAAGTGGCAGAATTGTGGAGGCAATAGTGAACAAAGAACTCTCCAAACTTAGTAAGTTGGTCAACAAACATTTCTTAAGGGTCTACTGTGTGGCAGCTGCTGTGTTAAATGAAACAAAAAAGATGAAAGCTATTTCCTATTTTCAAAGAGTTCCCATTCTAATGGTGCTTCCCCAGTGTATCATATAGAGTCTAGGCACCTATATATAAGTGCTAAGTTGCTCAAGTGACCCTATTCATTTGTATATCTTTATTGATTCTGATTCTGAACTTGTGACTTACTCAAATGTAAATAGTATGTATATATAATATGAGTATGTCATACCATGAGTTATGTCACATAAGTTTTCATTTTCCCTATTTTATTTAAATATGCAAATGAATTGGTGGCCTCATCACTTTGAAATCCTTTTGAGAATTAGGAAGCAGACACAGCTAGATTGCACAGTGGTTAGAGAAATGGTCCTGGAGTCAGGAGGACCTGAGTTCAAATTCTGTCTCAGGGAATACTTAGCATCATCACCTGGGGCAAGTCACTCATGCTCTCATGCTTTGCCAAAAAATAAATAAATAATTAGGAAACAAAGACTCAGAGTTTAAATGACTTGTCCAGGCTCTCTCAACCAGTCAGGTGGTAGAGCTGGAGCTAAATTTCCTGATTAGTAATAATAATTAGCATTTAGAAATCATTTTTGCTAATCACTTAGCAAATATTATCTTTTTTTCAAAATAATCCTGGGAGGTAGGTGATTTGAATATTTCCATCGACAGATTAGGAAAATGAGGTAGACAGAAGATTAATTGAAATGTCTTAGATCATACAGTTAGTATTTGAGGCCAGATTTGTATTTAGGCATACTTGGCAATTCCAGTTGTCTATCTACTTTTGTCACTTAGTTGCTACTTGCCCCCACTTCTACCTCCAATGACCTCTTACTTTATACCCAACTGACTTTGAATTCAATGCAAGTCAATGTTTCAGAAGACCATCAACTCATCATAACAGAGACTATAACTGCAGGGGTCCTTGGGGTGCATTTCAGGGATTCCCAATATTTTTTTTGATCTTCATATCCCTAAGTTTTTAGTAATCACTTTTTGTAATCACTTTTCAATATAAAAGGGAAATGAATTCTAGAGTTTACCAGGCACATAAAACTATAAGAAATACTATAAAATATTAATTTTTTCATAATTAAAAAATAATTAATGATAACACTTTGATTTCATTAAATGATTAACATGACGAACTGAATTATTCAGGCCCTTGATTCTTTTTCTCGTCAATTAAGAGCTAGATTTTTGGTTTAGTTTTATAAAGACATATTTTGTTTAACTTATTTGTTTTGTGCATTGGATTCAATTTAGAATAGGACTAAAATCCTGATTCAGAAAGGCAAATTGTTATGCATAGAATTAAAGCTTGAGAACACTTTTAATAAGAATGGAATTTTTTTCTCCAAGGGCATTCTAACAATTTTGTAACTTTATTGATTGGAAGTTAAATTGAAATTTCTGGTTATTGAAAAAATTAACTCCTCTAGCTCTGGGTATTTATTGCTGTTTTTTAAACTAAACGTGATTCATTCATATATGTTTGCATGTGTGTGTGTGTGTGTGTGTGTGTGTATACTCAAACTTTATTCTTTTGTATTGGGTATGGAATTCCTTCAAGTCACTCTTTTAACTCATTCGTTTGAATTATAACACATTTCCTCCTTCACCATTCTTTCAATGACATTCTCTGACTGTATGACTAAATCTCTTTGGTCCTCAGTTTTCTCATTTTCAAAATCAGGGAAATAAAACTTATAGTATCTACGTCAGAGGGCAAGAAGGAGACTCCAATGATATAAAAAAGAAACAAGCTCATCATGAGCACTTTATAAATGTTAACTATTTATTATTGTTATTTTTTTAACTATTGCTACTGCTGCTTTGTCTTAGGCTTACAAATATTATCTCATTTGGTCCTCATAACTGGTAGGCAGGTATCAACCCTTTTATAGTTGCAGAAACTAAAGCAAAGATTAAGTGACTTGACCAAGGTTACACAGTTAATATGTATTTGAGTTTAGATTTGAACTCAAATTTTCCTGACTCAAAGCCCCAAACTGAGGAAATCATCTTCTTACATACCATAAGGCATATAAAGCATTTTGTTTATGTGCTATAGAAATATCAACTATCATTTTTATTGAAGTGCTAATGTTAATATGTTTTTAATACCAATTGCTCCAGTACAAGGACCATATCTTCTTAATATGCTATACAATGTGGTTGATGTAGTGCTATATTTGACGGGTTGCTTTATAAATACTCATGTATTTAATTATAAGAATATTGAGAGAGAAAGAGAACGATTGATAGTGATGCTGATGAAGAAGGTTATATACTAGTCTCTCTTGGTTTTATCAGTTAAAAGCTTTATATCAGGGTTCTCATTGGGCATCTGGATAGCTATCTCATTAGAGAGACATGGCTACTACTTGTCCAGGTGATAGGGGTTACACAGGAAAGTTGGCTCAAAGCAGTGACAAATGAAATCTGGACTTGGTTAAAGGTCCACCAAAGAAATTTCTCCTCTTTTCTTTTCCAAATTATGGGTTGTTTTTTATGGGGATCACTGCCAGTATGTCAGTGTTAGGGCAAGTTTATCAGGGACAATCATTGACAAAGATTTCAAGTCCTTCTGTGAGGTTTGCTCTTCAAAGATTTACTTTACTTTCAGATTAACCTCCCCCAAAAGCTGAGATCACACCACTGCAATGAAAAACTCCCTTTAATTGTAAATGCCTGCTTGGATAGCCTCTGATCAAGCGATCAATAAAAAACACTTAATAAGCACTTATGGACCAGGCCCTGTGTTAAGTGATAGGAACATAAAGACAAAGATAAAAGATTCCTTGCCCTCAAGTAGTGTACAGTCTTTCTACATGAAACAATATGAAGACATATAAGTGTAGCTCATTTAAACCTCTGGGAATCCTTATTCTATTTTACACTGAGACTTTAGAATTAGCCCTAGATTCCCCCAATTATATCTTCAGAACACTGATGGAAGATTCATTCTTGCTCTTGGAGGAGGAATCTAGGAAGTATCTGAGATAGATTTGAATTCAGGCCTTCAAACTCCAGGTCTGACTCTTATTCACTGGACCATTTGCTTAAAGTATAAACCTATTTTAAAAATAACAATTTCTTTTTGTTTATATGACTTCCTATCCTCTCCACACACCCCATATACATACTAGCTATAGTAATGACTGTCCAGACACACCTATAAAGCCCCAGCAAAGTTCTCAAATCTGGTGAATTATCTTGGGACTTATTACTATCTGAGTATTAAAGATTTTTCCCCCTTCTTCTCTAGAATAATACTGATTCATGCAAGGCGAAAAAAATTCTTCATGGAATATTTCCCAGGGGTCCAGGAAAAAATAGGGGTGCCTATTTGGTGCTTGGTCTTTTTCTGTCTGGTTGTATGTGTGTGCAACTTCCATATATAGCCATGTTTTGGACTCTGTTTTAGAAGTCTCTACCTTTTGGCCTTGGAAGAGTAGAATTTTTTGTTGGTATCCATTTCCCTCAGTGTCTGTATAGGGCTAGAAGGGTCTTTTGAGCAGATCAATTTACTATGGTGAAGAATAGATCTGTGATGGGAATTAGCATGTCCCCAGCTCATGAAAGTCTCATGATTCTGAGATAAAGATTATACTGACAAAGATAATGATAGCATTTATGCAGCACTTTATTATTTACAAAGCATTTTACATATATCTCATTTCTTATAAAATATCTGTAAGGAATCTGCTATTGTTACTTCCATTTTACATCTGAGAAAACTGAGCCTGAGATAGCTTAAATTACTTGCCCAAGTTTCATATGGCTAGTGTGTATCTGAGTCAGGATTTGAACTCAGATCTTCCTCAATATAAATTCAGTACTATATTCACTAGGACCCATAGCTGCTTAATCTCCATAATTATTCACCACTAAGAGGCAAACTTTTGGTCAAAAGAATTTTCTTGAAAAGTCCCTGTTCAAAAAGGACTAGGAATGGAACATAGAAATAAGGAAATTATTACATTGAAATTATTATTATTCATGTATTGTTCAAGATGAGAGGATAGTCTGAAAAAAAGTATTTACAGAATGTATAATCCCTATTAAGTTTCTTTTCCTTTCAGAGCATGTTCAGAATTTTGTATAGCTTGCATAGTACAAAAATAATTAAAATACTTAAATAATGATTAGAAAGCATTTAAATAGGTTTATGAATGGAAAAGGTTAACTTATATTAGTTTATCCTCTACTCACATTCCAAATTTCTTGGAAATCAATTAAAATGTAAGAACATGTGCTAATTTGAAAAACGTTATTTTTAAGGTTACAAATTGACTCACAAGCCAACCATATACTGTAGCTTGTCACTTTTTTGTGGCACCCCTAAAATCAGTCACAGCCTTCAAAATTTTTTTGTGTAGTAAAGCAGTAGAAAAATGGTAAATTCTGAGAAATTAGGCTGTCAACAACACTTTGTTAAGTTAATTACACACTAAACTCAACTTCATGAAAACAAGTTTTATGTTCTCACTTCAGAATTCAAGGTTATTGCAAAGTTTTAGTTTCTTAATACCTGAATAGTTTTGTTCTAATACAAATCATCTGATATGCTCTTCGGAGACAGAATCACAGAATTTCAGAGTGGAAAGAGACTTAATCAGCTATCAAATTTAATCCAGAAATGAAAAAGAATTCTACTATAACATACCCACAAAGAGGTCACCTCATCCCTTTTAAAAGATTTCTACTGAGGAGGAATGCAATAATCCCTAAGATGACTTATTCCATTTTGTGGAAATATCTAATTTTTAGGACATCTTTCTTTACATCATGCCTGCATTTTCCACTGAAATTTTTACCTCTTGATCCAAATTTTGCCTCCTGGGGCTAGGCAGAATAAATTTAAGCTCTCTGTTACATAGCACATCTACCATACTTTGAGAAAATTAATATTTTCCTCCCCACTAAGTTTTCTCTTTTGGGGGGCTAGATATCCCTAGTTTCTCCAACAAATCTTGGAAACTGTCCTCTGGATACTTTCTAGTTTATTATCATCATCTCCAAAATGTGGTGTCCACAGCTAAACACAGTACTGAAGAAGTTTTCTTACCAGGACAGAATATGGGGATATTATGTATTCCTGAAAATCCCTTTCTTAATGTAGTTCTATATTGTTATTGTGTGGATTTTGTGGCTGCTATATAATGCTTTTGGTTCCAGAACATTTTAAAACAACTCTAATCATTTCTCTTTAATCTTGCACTTATAAAACTCATTTTTTGAAAGCATAAAGTCATACGAAGGAGAACTTTTTGGAAACTTTATGTATTCTGACTATTCTGTCCCTCTCCTAAACCTACTGTCATTATGGTTCAGGGGTTTGCTGGTCACAACTTGTACTGGCTTAGAAGAGTGATAGTTAAATTTTTAGTGCAAGCATTTATAGCTTGCAAATCAGCAGATCCTACAATTCAGGGCTTGATTTATTGTTTTGTTGACCTTTTAGACTTTAGAAAGAAATGGATAAAGGTTAATAACAGATTAAATTTAGTTTATCATACATTTGTCTTTTTTTGAGAGCTAATTATTAAACATTTCTCAATACACTTGATTTGGTGAATGACCACTCCAGTTTATACAATGACTTCCATGACCAACAATTAAAATTGGTTCCAAATGGAAATCTTATTATTTCACAAAAGTTAAACAATGTGGAGAGAAGTAGGTGCCCAGCAAAATCTGATTTCAATTGGAATTAATTGAGATTTTTTTTTGAGTGATCCTTCCTACATGAGTGTAGAGTGTACAATATCACTCCAACAAGGTTAAATAAAAAAATGGAGATGAAATTGGAGATTAGGTTAAGATAATAATTATTAAGAGGCTTACTACCTAGATTGGGGTTCAACAAGTGTTGATACAAGTAATTTTGAGTACAAGCATGGGGAAATAAAACTAGACACAGGTGAGAAAAATATAAGGAATCTATTACTTAAAGAAGATGAAATGAAAGGAAATCATACAACGATCAGGACCTTTGCTTGGCAGATAATAGAGAAAAAAATAGGCACATTAATAGATCATACTGGGGCCAGAGAAGCTATTAGTGATGAATAGAAAAGCACAGAACAGAACAAAATGCAATACTAAACAATAGTACTACACTTCCTATGTTGAAGATGCTGTGCTAAATTCTAGAAAGATGCAATATCAAGAAAATACATTATCCCTGACTTCAAAGAGCTTACATTTTAGTTTAGCTCTAAAATGTAACAAACATCAATATATTATATTATATAACAATTGAGAAAGTTAAAGGACTTAGTAAGAAAATCCTTTGACACATAAGAAGGAGAAGCTTTTGACTGGCACTAGGGGCTATCATTAAAGGTTGCCTGGAGGACATGGTCATTACATTGAGTTTTAAAGGAAGAGTAGGAATTCAAGTGTAAAAGTGATAGATGGGGTACATTTCACAAATAGGACAGAATGAACAAATTTACAAAGATATGAGAGTCTGGAGTGTTTTTCCGCCCCATGAGGAGATGAATTTGGGCCAGAAGAGTCATTCAGTCAATAAACACTAATTAAAACTTCTATGTTTCAGACATGATGCTAAGCTTTGGAGAACAGTTTGAGATGAAAAAGAAAACAAACAAAGGAAAACAAAAACAACCCAAAGCATAGGCTGATGCTAAATTATGGAAGATTTTGAAAGTCAGGCAAGTATTTTATACTGATTTTGATAGGCAACAATAATTTGTAAAGATTTTTTTGAGCAAAAGTGTGACATGAGCAAAATGTGTGACACATTATTGTGTAAGAAACTGTACATTCTCTGACTGAGGGTTGTAAGATAAAGTGGAAGGAAAAAAGAATAGTGTTGATTGTATTTGTCAGAAGTCCACTATATTAATCCAGGCTGTTTTATGGGTGGTAAAGTGAGATTATCCTCATGGAAGCAGAATGAACAAATTCTTGGGAACTGATTGGAAAGGTGAGGTGAAAGAAAGCGAGAAAGGTTAAATATGTTGCCATACATGAAATTAATAAAATTCAGCAAGAGAATCAGGTTTCATGGGACTGAGAGTTCAATGTTAGCCATATGTAGGTGTCAGGGAGACATTCAATTGAAAATTATGTACATGCAAATGGAAATTTAAGTTTGGAGATCAGAAAGAAAAATCCCAGGACTAGAGACAGAGATATATAGTTGGGATATTGTAGGGAAGTGGGGGATATCTTCCAAGAGAGAGCATAGAAGTGAATGATATTTCCAAGAGAAGAAACATAAAGAGAAAAGAAGAGAATTAAAGATGAGTCCCTGGGGAATGACAACATTTAGAATCAGCAAAAGTACAAGAAACAAGTGAAGAATAGAACCAAGTAGAGATGTCAGAGAATATTCAGAAGAAACATATCTCTTCAGTTGAATGAGAAAAGTCTATCTAAGGGGCAGGTTGGTCAACCATGTCAAAACCTATAAAGAAATGAAGAGGAAAAGGGGACTGATAAAAGATCTCTGGAATTGGTGATCAGGAGCTAGTTTATGGCTTTATTGATAATTTAAACTTCACAGAGTCTAGATCAGGATCAAATGAGACAATACAAGTTTAGTGAGATAATGGACATACTCTCTCAAATCTAAGAACCATTTAAGTAACTCATTTAAGCCGTTCCCAGAGCATGGCTGGCTTCATCTCCCCTCCCCAGGGTTTTAGGGGATTAAGGTGCCAAGATTTTCTTTATAATGTCATTGACTTTAGTTTCTTCACTGATATATAATTAGCAACTATTAGTGTTTATATTAAAAGGATATTTAGTGAAAAGATATAGCAAAAAACTAAAATGCAAAAGCATTCGCAAAACTAGGATATAATTACCATTCTACCATTTCAGCAGTATTACTAAAGTGTTGGCTCAAACTCAAAGGGTTGCTACAAACATTTCTCCAATCACCAGGGTCATTTCCAGCTGCAGTATAGTTTATGAACTTATCCCCTTTCTTACAGGATATAGCTTTGGTAGCTAAGTCATTCTGGGTCAAATGAGTTGCTCCTCAGAGTTGACCCTTTCCTTGGTTCAACAGCTATAATTCTACTGACTCTTTTGATCTCATGAAGCTCATATATTTTCAGTCTGGTTCATTTCTTCTTGATATATATTCCTCTAAAAGTTGGAAAGATTAAACACATAAAAAAAGATAGGGACAATAGTCATGACATGTATTCATTCCAGTGGTAGAAAAAAGCTACTGCTCCACCCACAAGCTTAAAGCAATTCTTTCCTTGCTTACCACTAGGAAGGAGAGAGAGAGAGAGAGAGAGAGAGAGAGAGAGAGAGAGAGAGAGAGAGAGAGAGAGAGAGAGAGACTAAGTTTCTTCTTAAGGTGAGCTTTTTATGAAACCCCAGTTCCATCTCAATAGCCAAATCAAAGACTTTTTAAACCACTCAGTAAGGGTTCAGGAAACAAACATAGAATACCTCTACACATTCTGAATTGAAGAGAGGGTCTCCACATTATATGTCTTTTTATTTTTATATTTTAGGTTTTTGCAAGGCAAATGGGGTCAAGTGGCTTGTCCAAGGCCACACAGCTGAGGTCAGATTTGAACTCAGGTATTCCTGACTCCAGGGCCAGTGCTGTATCCACTGCACCACCTAGCTGCTCCACCACATTATATGTTTTATGCACTTCCAAAAGCAGGATCAGTAGTTTCCTCATCCCAACCTTGTGGGTTGGCAGCATCTAAAGTTCCTGTCTATGATCTGAAAAATAAATCTCTCTTGAATAGTTCTTCAGTAACATAAAACGAAGCTTCTGAAACTCTAAAACTTTATATTAACACTAACTCTTATCATCATCACCATCATCATTGTTATTTGAAATGGTGAATGTCCCAGTTGCAAGACTGAGAAAAGAATGGGAAACTTGGGGGTGGAGTGGGAATCTTTATAAATATCTTCTTCCAGATGAACAACTAGTTGGTGCAGTGGAATCAGGGAGACTTGAATTCAAATTCAAATCCAAGCAAATCCGACTCGCTAACTGTGACCCTGGGTATATCACTTAATATGTCAACTTCAGTTTCTTTCTCTCTAAAACAAGGATAATAATAGTACCTACCCTTCCCAGGTTGTTGTAAGATCAAAATTAGATAATATTTAAAAAGCACTTTGTAAACCTTAAAATGCAATTTAAGGGCTGACTATTATTATTCTTCAGAATAATCAAGGGAGAGAGATGAGATGGGAGCTAAGAGATAAGAGGGGTTAAAGGAAGACTTTTCTAGAATTGGGTCAGCCTGAATATATTTTTATGCAGGAGGGAAGAAAGTTAGTTTTGAGATAGACATTTAAGATGGATGAGAAAAAGGGAATGACTGCTGGAAAAGCAGAGCATGAGGAATTAGCCTTAGTATCTCTTCTGTTATTAAAGGGAAAAAGGAGAGAGAGGATAATGATACTGAGAAGGCTTGAGAAATGGAGAAAAGGGATTAAGATAGCTCATGTTGGGATGGCTAGGTGGCACACTGGTTAGAATACTGGCCCTGAAGTCAGGAGTACCTGAGTTCAAATGTGACCACAGACACTTAATAATTACCTAGCTGTGTGGCCTTAGGCAAGCCACTTGACCCCATTGCCTTGCAAAAACCTAAAAAGAAAAAAAAATAGCTCATGTTTAAATGCTTTTATCTTTTCAGGAAAGTAGAAGTATAGATCATTGGTATGTGGTGATGGAGTTGAGGGTGAGAAAAGTAAAAAAAAATATTTGGAATAATCTCTGGGGAATGAGATAATGGAATCAATCTGTATTATGTAAGATGATTATCACTGTAGGTTCATCCTGTTTTGTATGACAGATACGGTCTCTAATTTGTTAGGCATGTCTATTTTCCATAAGCTGGAATTTATAATGGCTGTACCTAGACAGAAATATGGTACTTCCATTTGATCTTTTTTTTTTTTAGGTTTTTGCAAGGCAGTGGGGTCAAGTGGCTTGCCCAAGGCCACACAGCTAGTTAATTATTAAGTGTCTGAGGTTGGATTTGAACTCAGGTATTCCTGACTCCAGGGCCAGTGCTCTTTCCACTGCACCACCTAGCCATCCCTCCATTTGATCTTTAATCAGATTCATTCCAGGTTATATGTCGTCCACAAGAAATCCAGTTTGATAGATTTTTATTCTTATACTATTTCTCTGATGTCAATGATAAAAAAAGGTTTTTAATGACTAGAACCATAACTAGAAATTTTTGAACTGGGGGGAAAGGATGCAATGGAGTCCTCTGAGACCTTGACCCTATGAGGGGTGATATTCTAGGCAATGACCCAATAAGTGAAATACAGGGATTCCAGAGCACCAGAGGCTATTTCTGGGCAAGATGTCATGGGAATACAGGAATAATGTGGTGCCAGACCAATTTTAGTCAGGCACAGTGACACCAGGGAAGAGGTCACTCATTTTCCTTCAGAGTTCAATCTATGTCCCTGCACTATATATCACAACCTCCCAAATTTGGGGGGAAAGGATGAATTTGGAGGAGGCAATAGGCAGGAGATTGGGTAGTAGGGAAAGGAATGGCTAGCATTCTTAACCTGTAGTTCAGATAATATACAACCAATAAAGAGTAATAAGTGACAAGGGGGATGATTTGAACCTAGGCCTTCTGACACCAAATCTGTTTCTACTATACTAAACTGTAACAACTTATCACTCCACCTGCAAGAGTAGATACACATTGGGTAAAAAAGAGTATATATCACAATACTAGCTAGTTATTGGATTGTTCTTGCATAGTCATTTGAAAATAAGCATCCCATCCTCCAGGCCCATGTCACTGAGAATAAAGGGGACTTTCTTTTAATGTTCTCCAACTTAATAACAGAAGTATATCTCTTTATTACCTATCAATCCCTTCCTCCTCTAATGACTTTCTTTCAATGGCAATCATACTATTTGTGATCTATTTTCAATAAATAGAAATACCAAATGTCTCACATCAAAAGAGTAGTGATGGGATTCTTCAAAGACCCAGAATTCATGAGAATCCTCCTCGGTTTCGAATCCTTTTGGATTTGACTAAAAATCCAGCTTCAGCTTTACCATTTCTTGCAGTAGAAAGATAGTATAGCCTTCTGAAGGTGATGAATAATTAATGAGGTCCAGTGAGATGAAAAAGAAGTCTGAAAACATGGTCCCTGTCATTCATGCTCTATCCTACTTTCCTTCTGCCATTTTTTCCAATTGAATTTCTTAGTAAACTCCAAAATTGCTTTATTAAACAATTTGACAGAAGAACCACAAGTATATGCAGACTTCTTAATGCAGAGAGTACTATGAGGGGGTTCATTGCTATCCTCTTTTGGACCCATGATGAAAACATACAAAACACATTTGGTGACAATTCTCTAACTCCATCATTCTATCTCTCAGGTCTTAGATCTCATGAAGAATCTGTTTCATTTATCTAAGAGAGAATTCAGTCACTGGAATTGGCAAAGTATATATGTGTTGGGAGTCAGAAGATCTGAGTTCTAATCATGTTTCTGCCGATTCTTGCCTGTTTGATCTTGGGCAAGCTACTTCATGCCTCTCAGTTTACTCATCAGAAAAATAGAGGTTAACTAGTTGGACTCAGAAGTCCTTTTTTGATCTTGATTCTGTAATATAATCTGGTGGTGCTTAAATTTATTTACAAAACTCAAATTCCCCTGCAGTAGACAACTAGTGCTTAGTCTTTTCCTACTCATATCTCTAGGATGAATAAATGAAGGTATATTTATTAAAAACTTTAGATTTTTCAAGCACTGTGCTAAGCTTTGGGCATATCCATACATACATGCATGCATTTATACATATGTGTGTGTATATTTTTTTAAATTAGTGAGAATTCCTGAGCTCAAGAAGCATATATTCTAATAGGGCATGACAACATACATAGATGCATATTGACCAGTGAAAGACATCTTGTTTTGGAAAGTTGCAGGAATGATGAATAATTGGATTATTATATTGGAGGAATATTATATTAAATTCAATGAACATTTATTAGGCACCTCTTATATGCAAAGCTTTTTAGTAAGTGCTGGTGTTATAAATAAGAAAAAAATACAGTATCTGACCTTAAGGGGCTTAAAGTTTGGGGGTGGGGTGGGGCAGGGGGAGACAACATACAACTAGAAGCAGAAAAGTGGGAGACACATCTCAGGGTTATTGTGTTCCATGGAGTCAAAACCAAGTAGTTCCTCAATACTATCTCCAGAATGGAGAACCTTTAACCTTTAGTGTAAGGGTCCATTTTCATGTTCCTTTCTCCTTTTCCCAAGTTGAGAAGAATGAAAAATCTCGGAATCTTTGAAGCTACTCATTGCCATGCCAGAGATTATTATCATAGTATAGGATTTTTTCCTCAACCAGAGTCTACAGACAGGCAATGTGTCTTTGTTCTTGAATGGAGGATAATTATATTTTTTATTAATCTCTAAGTAAAAATTAGCCTTTACTTCAATTATTTAAAAACTTTTTTTCTGAGAAAAGTTCATAGACATCACTACTGTGTCCAAAAGTTTCTTAGCAAAAACAAAGATTAATAACCTTAGTTAAGGAGCCTAAGTATATCTCTTTGCAACTTCTATCCTTTGTGTTTATTGCTGCTCTATGGTGCCAAGCATAAGAAATCTACTCTTAAACTTGACAGCCATCCAGATATTTGAAGACAAAGGTCATGCTTCCTCCATGCCACATCAAATTTTTTCTTTTCCAAACAATTATCACTAGTTTCTTCATATGGGATCCAGTCTTCTCACCATTCTGAGTGTGCTCTAGTTTGCTCATGCCCTTAATAAGTTCTGACTGCAAAATTATCTGAGTAAGGCAGATTATAAGTTTTAGGTTCATTTAGTCTTTTTTGTTTGTTTGTTTTTATTTCTTTAGATTTCTCTCTGTATCTCTCCCTATGACCTTCTCAGAGAGACATCCATTATAGCAAATTAATTTGAAAAAGGAAAAAATAGAGAAATCATGCATTAAAATCAAATTGCATGTTAAAAAAAGTAATACATTATATGCACTGTACCATATAAGGTCAGGAACAGGTGAGAAACTGCCTTCTCATATCTCTTCTGTGGAATCAAGCTAATTCTTCATAATTTCCCCAAATTTAGTTTCTCTTGTTTTGTGGTATTATTATTATTTTCTTTTGCTCTGCTCTAATCATTGGAGATATTATTTTCCCCCCGAATTTACTTACTTCACTTTATATTAATTCATATAATTCTTTCCATTTTTTATGCTTATCAGGTTTGTTGTTCTTTACATCATGGGAATATTTCATTATGCTCAGGGACTACAGTTTGGTTAGTTATTCCCCAATTGATGGCCATCTGCTTTGTTTCTAGTTCTTTACTTCTGCCACAATTGATGCTACAAATGTTTTGCTGTATTTATAGTCTTTTTTTGTCAATGACCTCTCTGGAATATTTGGAATGCAAGGCAATTCTATGATTCATAGACATTTGAACCACTTTATTTTCATAATCCCAAATTGCTTTCCAGAAAGATTGAATCAAATTTACCCCCTCCACCAATAAAGTACTTGTGCCTGTCTTTTCACAACCCCTCTGGGTCACTCAATGCAGTCTATGTTTGCCTTAGTTATTTTGGTTGCCATATCTCACTGTTGACTCATATAAAGCCTGTTCACTAAATTCCTCAGAATATTTTTTCATGTGAATTGTTGTCTAGTCATGCCTCCTCCAGTCTGTACGTGTGAAGCTTATTTTTTTTAACTAAGTGTAGGATTTTATATTTATATCTATTACATTTTGTCATATTGGATTTATCCCTGTGCTCCAACTTGCTGTCTTTTTTTTTTTCCTCACCACAGCCATCCAGTGTGGTAACTGTACTTCCCAACTCTCTGTCAGATTTGGTAACCATGCCACATTTACGCAAGCAACTGAGGGGAAAAAATGTAACTCCTCCCATTGAGGCATTATCATGGAGATTTGGTGGGCAGTGCAGAAGTTTTAGCTAAATCTACATGTAGTCATTTTGTTCAGAGTTTCTCAAGTTTCCAGGAGTATCTGACATTGGAAAAAATTATTTTTTGCCAAGTCATGTAACTACATACAGAAAATTCACAGAGAGAGGGAGGACTGGGTATTGTCCCTGTGACAGAAAGCAGTAAATACAAGTGGAATTAAGGCTTGTAGTATTACAGATCATGAGCAGAATGTCCCAAATAGATTCCTGGGGCAGTCCACTAGACTTAACCTTCATGGAGAAATTCATCATTAATCACAATTCTCATGGTTGCATCATTTAAGTAGTTCCAAATTCATGCAGGTAATTTTGGCAATTCCTGGTATACTAGCTTAATAACATAGATAAAATATAAAGAATTGAGGGTAGTATGACATGAAGCTATGTTTTTCATGTTCTTCATGAAGTTATATTTATTCTTAGGAAATCCTTGCTTCCTATTCTGCATACGAACATACTATAGTTTTAATAATACCTTGGAATCTTTGTGAAAAATTAAAGTTAAGTTTTTATTGTTTCCATACTTTCAGTTCTCTTAGAAGCCTAAATATGTCCATCTAGTGTCAGTCGGGTTTGTTGTCCTTTTGAAATTGTGAGTACAAAATACCAGATATGGTCTGACTAGGGCAAAGTATAGTGGGACTATCATCTCACTTATTCTGGGCATTATACTTTTTTTTTTTTTTAGATTTTTCAAGGCAATGGGGTTAAGTGGCTTGCCCAAGGCCACATGGCTAGGTAATTATTAAGTGTCTGAGGCTGGATTTGAACTCAGGTATTCCTGACTCCAAGGCTCTATCCACTGTGCCACCTAGCCACCCCCATTATATTTTTCTTAAAGTGGTTTAGGAGAGCTTTAATTTTTGAGTTGCTATGCTATATATTAGTGATTCAAACTGAACATGCAACCTAAGGAAACATCCATTTTTTTTCTACACAAATAATTTCTGTTCCATCTTTTCCTTGTGAAGTTAATTCTTTTGAACAGAAATGTAGAACTTTAAATTTGCTTCATTTAAGAAGGGATTTATCATGTTAATATATAGATTCTGATTCTGTTGTATAACATGTTAGCTATACATCTAAATAGTCTGTTATCTCTAGATAATTTTGAAGTCATATTTAGAATTATAAGAGAGCTAACAAGTGATGAAAATAAGACTCATATTTAAATGTGTGTCCAGGAACACACAGCTAATAAGTGTTAGGAGCAGGATTGCTCCTATCCACTGTGCCATTTTGCCCTTTCTCTCAATCAATTAATCAATTGGTTAACAACTGATTAAGCACCTATTATGTTCTGGGAAGGCACTGAACTTCTAGGAATATATAAAAAAAGTTACAGTCTCTGCCCTCATATTTTATATGCTCTTGGGGAAACAAACAAGAACACACACATATAAACTATAAGATAAAATTATATAAGGTAATTGGAAAGAATAAAAAATTACTATTACTATTAATAATAGTAGCCAATGTTTATATAGTGCTTACTATGTTTCAGATACTATCTTTACCACAATGGGAATGTCAGTTAATCTTTCTTAAGTCTATTTTTCTCATTTGAAAATGAAGGTGATGATAATAATAGAACCTATCTTCCAGGGTCATCTTGAGGATTAAATGAGACACTTTACATACAGGGCTTTACAATCATTAAAGTGCAATATAAAATATTGCTGTTGCTGCTGCTGCTGTTGCTGCCAAGAAACTTTCTGAAGTCCTTTCAGATTTGGAAAGTAGATCAGAATGTAGAGTCAGGAATGATCCATTAAGTGGTTAAAGGGATTCTCTAAGCATGTATACATGTCTAACTCTTCCCAGGTGGAAAATTTACTCCCATAGTGATATATTCTCTTGTAGCCCTGAAAAGTAGTCATTAGATCTTGGCATTCCACAGCTAGGAAGTGTCAAAACTGACTGGAAAAGATAATATGCTGTAATCAAGAGGGATGTATCTTGGGAACCGTCTTTCATATTTGGGGACTGGAAGAAGTGAAGTAAACAGGTATGAGCAATTATATATAAATAAGGTTGGATATTAGAACCAGAGCATAGGTGATGAGGCTACATATTTGTGAGATATTCTCCTTATTGGTGAAGATGAAAGTGCTAAATGAGGAGCAGAGCAGAGTTGGCAAAAGAAGAGAACTCTCCTCTTCCTCAATCCTTTTTGAATCCCCTTTTAGGACTCCTCCTAGTCAGTACCTTTTGGGAACTAGTTAAACTTCAAGTCTTTTCAAGCACAAAGTTACTCTGGACCTTTAGCTTTGAGAGAGAGGATGGAAAAATCAGATCCCACTTTAGGCTGCTGAAGTGAAAGTCTCTGGAAAGAAATGAGAGGAACTGGGAGTTTCCATCATGTCCCTATTTCCACTAGTTACTCTAGAGCCTGGGGAGTTTTCTCCTTTGGTGAGATCTAGATGAGATCTAAGACACTCTCTTGGTTGTTACCTTTCCCCTTTTTTAGAATTGGAAAACTCCTTCATTGAATTGACTGGCATTTATATACCAGGCTTGTGAAGGTATGCTATGTATTCTTTCTCTGATTTCTGTTTTGTTACAATTTGAAAAAAATGACTTGTCTTGTTACATGCTCTTTGTGTTCATTGTGGAACTGGTATTATATAGAGAAATAGTGAAGCCTTGGATCTTGATCTCAGAATCTGTTTTCCACATGAAATGACAAAGCAATTAATTAAAAGGAATCCAATGATATTCCCTAGATGAATAATATTTAAGAGAACAGATAGACTTCTATTCTGACATCTCCTCTTTCTGAGGAAAGCAGAATTGTGGCTTCTGGGTTTCAGTTACTTATTCCCTTTCTGACAGAAATGAAAACATTTCTTGGAGAAGAGGAGGATGAGGAGAAGCTAGAGATAATTTTTTATTGCCTCCTTTTGAGCCATACATAAGGATAATGTTCTTGTCATACATGGACCTTTACAACACACGGGGCTTACCTTCATCTCTTGTCCCTCACAATTGGCATGCACCATCATAAGTGATTGACTAGGAAAAGGAAGAATTATAGGGGTAGAGATGGGTCTAGGGGACAGGGAAGTAAATGGGAAGGGAGGTAGGATGTAAGGAAATAGGAAGCAGGATATAAGCCATATGATACAGATGTTTAGAAGTGGCAATGTTGAAAAGATAGTTCATCAAGCAAAGTATGGTCAAGAGGTTGGTTTAGGACTAAAGGAAAAGGGTGATAGAGAGTGATCAAGATGAAGTCAGAGATAAAAAGACAAAAATGAGTTATGTCAAGAGAAACTTACTGAAAGGTGTTATCTTTTCTTGGGATTGATGAAATCTTTCTAGAAAATTCTACTCTAAGGAGTGAACCACCCTCTCCTTAAAAGGGTCTTGTTGCTGTTGTTGTCATTGATGATGATGGTCCTTTGTTCGCAAAGAGGACCAATGATATCACAAAGTCGTACCATGATTTTCTTGTGAATTAATTTAAGTGAAGTTGAGATGTGCAAAATCATCAGCCTCACTCTTCTCCTCCAAAGTTATCAAAATCCAAAAGTCAAGATGACCCTGGAATGCAATGAGTCTAGATCCTACATTAAAATTCTCATTGTACTGGATAGTAATTTTGCTTTTCTTGTTGCAGAAATATTCAGAATCTGAGAGTACAAAGTCTTCAGGATGTGTGAAAGCCTCCACAAACTCCTACATGGTCTTACTGTCCTCCATGATCTCAGTATTATTGTTCTTTTTGCCCCAAGTTCTCCATATAGTGTAATAAGATGTTTTGTATTCCAGATGATTATTTGAGCTTAGATTTTACCAAAGAGACACTAGCATAAGAGAAGAGATGAATGAGAAAAATCCTTAGGCAAGGATCAAATGAGAATATATAAAGCTTTCTAACCATGAAGCACTATATGAATGTTAACAATTATTATTTTTGTGGTTCTGATCCTGAGGTCTTAGTCTTTCAAGGAGGATAACTTCTTGCCTGTTACTTTAGGAAAGGATTAAACTCAAAATTCTTTCTGTAGATTGCTTTTTGGGCTAGGGGAGGGGGAATCTAGATGACTATATTTATACAGAAAAGGATGGGGCTTAGTAGTAGGAGAAGATTAGGGAATATAGGGAGAACTAAAAGAGTGGGATGTTTTGCCTCAGGGAATAAATATGTGGAAATTTTTCTTCTTTGATTATATGAAACCTATTTTCTGAACCTGAGGTCAGAACATTTAGTTCATAAATTATTAGTGTATTAAAAATTAGAACGTGTAAAACTAGAGACTCTAGAGTTGAAACAGTAGTCAAAGATCCTCTAGTCCAACCCTCTCATTTTTTACAGATGATGAAAGAGAGTCTCAGCAATATTTAATGACTTGTTCTGTATGATACAGCTAGTTAAAATAGCAGAGGGATAGTTCTAACCTAGAACTTCTGATGTCAAGGACATATCTTGTTCTGTCCTCTCCTGTTGATTCTATGTAGTATACTGCTTCTGTTTTACAATTAATACATGCTTTAAAATTACACTGATACAGGATTACCTTAAGAGGCAGCTAAGTAACAGTGAATATAGCACCAGTCCTGGAGTCAGGCATATCTGAGTTCAAATCCAGCTTTAGACAATTATTAACTGAATGGCCCTGGGCAAGTCACTCTCTGCTTGCCTTAATCTAGAGGATAAGGAAATGGCAAACTATTATAATATCTTTGCCAAGAAAATAACAGATAATATGGCCCATGGAGTCACAAAGGATCAGACACAACTGAACAACTTAACATCCATAAGGATCACCTTGAAGCCCCTTTTTAAATAGTCAAGATAAAAATAGATCAAATTCTTCTTTTCATACTTAGTAGCTTTAGGAACATAGTCAACTATCTTACTCTCTCTGAGATTCACACAACTTTCTAAAGTTATGTTTTAGAAAGGGTTGGCAGAGGCATGACTCCCATTTGGAGTTTCTATAGAGATGCATTTAATGATTTAATAATGTAATAGTTGACATAAATAGGTATTTTATTATCATTTTTTCATTAAAATTAATATGCCTCTGGATCACAAAATATTTGTGATTTCACTGGTATGAATTCTCCAAATGGTGCATAATGCACATGGACTAAATTTGTAATAAAAGACACCACTTTTGTAAAATTGGGAAAGTCATGAGATCTTTGGGCCTCACTTTCCTTAATAGTAAATTGAAGGAGTTAGGAAAGTTAGGTGGTTTAATGGCATAGAATGCTGGACCTGGAGACAGGAAAATCTGAGTGAAAAATCTCCTTTACTTCCTAGCAATGTGACACTAAATAAGTCACTTTATTCTGTTTGCCTCAGTTTACTCATCTGCAAAATGAGCTGAGGAAGCAGTAACTCTGCCAAGAAAACACCAAATATGGTCACAAAAACTCAGACACAATTGAAAAAACTGAACAACAATCAACATGGGTGCCTTCAAAGGTCTCTTCTCAAAGCTGAATTGTTAATCCTTTGAGGTGTCTTCATCACTTTATACACAATTTCGTGAGTTGTGTAGAAAATAAATAAAATTATTCCTTACTTAACGGTCATCTTTCTAGTGATGAACCCCTTCAAACTTCATTAGCTAGGTCTTCGGTTAAGTGTGCTTTGGATTCAAAGTTTCTCCAGTTTAGTAGGAACTACCAGCCCTGGTGTGGTGCCACTAGAGTAAACTCTATACCTGTTTGAAGTATTGGAATAGGACTTTTGCTGATGCAGAATTAAAAAAATTGTGTTTCCCAATGTTTACTTTGTGATTATTTTGAAAATATGCTCTTAAATGCAAGTTCTAAAAGAACACACACTACTCAAGAGTAAAAAAAAAAAGGCCAGTTTTATCTTTGTGTTTTCAGTATCTTGTATACTTTCTTTTGGAATAGACTCATGATTTCAGCGTTTAGGGAATATCTCCTGAGGAAACTTCTTCCACCAACACAGATCAGCACATGATCTACAATTTATGATTGTGGGGAATTGACCAAGCATCATATAGTCAGAATCCGTTAAAAGCAAGACTTTAATCTAGGCATTCCTAATCCTGAGCAGCTCTCTAGCCACTATGACATGATTCTTTGAACATGGGAGGTGTTTAATATATAATTATTTACTTTGAATTTTGAATATTAATATCTACTCCTCATTTAATTAGGAAAAGTAAGTCTAAGGGACAAGGAGCTCACTGCTTTCCAATTTTTAATTCAATCTGGAAATAGGTTAGGTTCTTAGGAGGTATTTCACTTTTTTTAAGGTTCCTTTCCTAATGAAAAACTAAATGTCACCTCTGAATGAGTTAAGGGCTACACAAAACATCTAACTTATTCCCAGAAAGTAACTAAGACACCATGGAGAATATGGCTCATTAAGGTTTTAACTGTATTGCTAATGTACTCTACCAGATAAAGAGCATAGCAACAGTCAGAGCAGTTGTGGCTCACATTTCTACAGCACTTGAAGGTTTATAAAGCACTTTTCTCATAATAACCATGTAAAGGATGTAGAATAAATATTCCTTTTTCAGTTTTACAACAGAAGAAACTGAGGTTCATAGAAGTGAAGTGATAAAGCATGACTGTTAAATGTAAGTCTTAAACTTTATCAGCAATTTGAACTTGGATCTAATTGAACTATCTTTCCACTTTAGTATGCTTTCATACTGACTCTAAAACAGGGGTTCTTTACCTAGCAGGTCACAGATTTCTACCCTACCCAATAAAGGAAATCTATTGATAGATTTCATGAACTTAGATGGGAAAATGAATAGCAGTCTTTATTTTCAGGAACATTTATCTGAAATTTAGCATTTCCTTCAATTATGAGTATAAATAACAAACATTCTAGAAAGGGCTCCCTGGGTTTCACCATATTGGCAAGGATATCCATGGAACACACACACACAATACATACACACACACACATGCACACAATACACACACACAGTAAGAACCATGGCTTTAAATAGCTTCAAGATATTTACCACACTGACTTATTTTTCATGTTAATGGTAGCTTTTAGCTACATTGCTATAGGTCAGTTTTAAAGGCTAAAAAATTATAGCTGGAGAATGGAATATTTAGTCACCTTCCATGGCCTATTCCACAACCCCATGTTTTCAGATAGGCTTAAAAAATGAGGATGCCCTACTTTGAATTGTTCTTTATTCTATCATTTGTAATGTTGAAGTGCTTTGAAATTTTTGATTCTGGATATTCCTAAGCAAGGGCAAGTTTTTTTTTACTGATACTGCTGCTTCCCACCAGCATTCAGAAAATCTACTCTAACTCAAAAATACCAGATGGCTGACTGTAATCTAACAATAATGTTACAAGGAAAAATTAATCCTTGTTTTTTCCATTATGTTGCTAAATTTTACAGAACTATTTCAGATTAAGACCAGGTGAGTATACTGTGTCTAATTTATAACATCACAGGAAAAGAAAAACGAGAGCTTGTGATCTTTCAGTGAGGACACCTGATATGTTAATTGTTCTGTTCCAGGGGTTGCCATTTCTTACAGTGTGACCTCAAGCTAGTTTTGCAACTTTGCTTTACATTTTTAATTCCTTATTTGCAAATTATTTTCTAAAGAGTACTTTTGAGATATCTAGCTTGAAAATGAAGTAGAATTGTTACCCTTCAATTCCCCTTGCTGGACCTCAGTTTCTCCATCTGGAAAAGCAAAAGGTTGAAGAAAGATAAACTCTAAGGTTTTTTTCCTGGTCTAAGATTATATGTTGTGATTATCTTATCCATCAAGTCTCCTGTATAAACTAATGAGTCCCATACTGCTAAGTTTGTTCTACAAGTTTTTACATATAAAACAGAGTATGAATATGATTCCTTCTTCAATGCTTTATATTGAAAATTTTGTATATAGTATGAGAAACAGTGTAGGGCAGTGAATAGATAACTGACCTTCAAAGGAGGAAGATCTGGGTTCAAGTCTCACCTTTAACACATATTTATGCTATGATCCTGGGCAAGTTAATAACTTAAGTTCTCAGGAATGCAGAACAGTGTAATCAAATTCAAATAGAAAAAGGGCCAATAATTCATACTTGTATTGAGGACACATATTGATTTAATTTTAAAATGTATCTATGTTCTACCCTATTTTATTTATGCTGTTATCTATTTCCTGAATACCTTTTAATCTGATTGGGGCCATAATCAGGAGTTCTGTCAACTTCCTGAAGTCTATTTGATATCTCTGACTAAGACAACTCCCCTAGGTCCAGTGGATGATTCATTGCCTTCAGCAGGTGCTTCACCACCTGAAATCTCATATTCATTTAAAAAAAATTTATTTTGTAACTGTTGAATAAATCTGTGTTGAGTTAAATAGAAATCTAAGGCATATACAGGTGCACGTGTATATACATATATACACATGTGTATTTATTATGTATGTATTAGTATGTAATAGAACCATCAGTTTCTTGTGCTGAGCAGCACTTTAAAAATTGTGTTTAAATATTGACTTTCTTAAACAAACATAACTAAATTTGTATTATTGCTTTTATAAAAATTCATTCAGAAGAATGATGATGATAATTGATTTTTGGATAGAAGTGTGCCATTGCAGAATAAAAATAGCACTGAGGAAGCACTGGGTTCTATTCTTGGTTCCATTGGTGTTTTTATAGTTCATTTTCTCGTCTGTAAAATGGGATTATGAATCTATCCTTTTTTAAAGGGTTGATTTGAAAAATCACATAATTTGCATTTTTTAAAGCATTTTATTCCTTGCAAGCTACCTTCACACATCCTATATTGTTTGAGTCACAGATAAATTCCTATAAGGTAGGCAAGCAGGTATTACCTCTCATGTTGTAGGGAAGGCAGTAGAGGTTTATAAAATCTGTAAAGTTGGAGAACAGAACTAGATGTTCTCTACTGTTCTTTTCAGCTGCTCAATTCAATACTATCTTTTTGGCTTCTTCAAGGTAATAAAAGAAACAAATTGTGAAGGCAGAATTAGAAAAAGAAGTGTGCTGAAGACAGCTCAAATCAGTTAGCAAGAGTCGATTGTTAAATTTTCATTATGAACATTTACACCTTAGAAATAAGGAAATATCACAAATCGGGGATTGTTTTATTCTTTTGTTGATCATCTGGGCTTAAGAAAGTGCAGAAAATATGAATAATGCAAATTTACAGAGATCTTGTTGTTAACCAATTCCCAGTATCACCCTAACCAATCCAGATTTTTGGACTGTTTTGTTGGCATTTTTCCACCACAAGTGGAAACACTTTGAAAATGTATAAGTGGAATATAGGAATGTGATTATTAATAATAATAATCAAATTCTGTTTAGTTCTCTTAACCTTTTGAAATCTAAAGTTGCTAAGTTTATGGACCAACATTTCTATCTCTTAAAAAAGACCCTGCTAATGTCTGCTTAATGATTCACAAAGTTGAGAAATAAATGCAAAATCTTTTACAGCTGACTTCATTTCATTTTATGTTCATATCTGCTTGGCAATATTCCGAGATCAATAACATAACAGAGGAAAGAGCCTGACTCTCAATTTGTCTGACTTGAGTGGTATGAGGGCAATGGGTCCAAGAGTCTTAATGCTAATTTTGGCTCCAAGGATTTGCTCATTCATGTTGATGGTGTCTTTCACCTAGTGAGATGCCCTTTTGCACCTGAGTTTTAGCTGTGTAAAAGGAATGTGAGGAAGAAAATTTATTTGAACTGTGAACCAATTATTTTTAAAGCTGTATTCCCCCTTTTTGTTGCTTTATATAGATGATTTAATATCATCTGTGTAGAGAGTTCTCAGATGAGGAAAGTTTCTCTTCCAATGCACATATACAATTATTTTACCAGTTATAATTTTAACTAGCTGGGACATTGAGAGATTGAGGGACTTACCCAGAGTCATGCAATCGGTATGTTAGCCATAAGACTTGAACTGGGGTCATCCTTATCCCCAGAGTCAACTCTGTTATGACAAATGCCTCATATGTAACAATTTAAAAAACAAACAAAAGTACTTTTATATAGTAACATGGTGAAATACTAAGTAACTAGTTAGATGTATACTGAAAAGAACTATTTCTAGGTCACCTATAAGATAAAGATTCAGTTTTTAGCTGGAAGCAAAGAAAATGAGCTTTCATCCCAAAATGTGCAGACATGATGTAGATTGATAGCTTCTTGTTAAAAGAAAATGTCTTTAAACAATGTACAGTATTTAAAAAGGAAATGATAGTTTCTGTCTCTGAAATAATTAAATGCTATCTAATAATTGAAATTTTATATGAGTAGAAAGATTAAAATATATCTTTATAACTACCACTATATTTTTTGAAAGAAACATTCCATCAGTGTTTTTGCTGTGTATATATGGTACTAAATGATTCTGTAAAAGTCAACTGATACTAGTTTTTTTTAATTTAGTCTTTAAGTTGTAGCATTCTGGGATCACATGCTAGAATGTCATCTTCTTGAGAGTAAAGGGATTGCTTTATTCTTTGTATTTATTCTACTGCTCAGCACAGTGCCTTGCATGTGGTAAAAATAAGATAAATATTAGCTATTATTGTTATTATTATTTTATTTCAGTGGTCTACATAGTACCTGGCACAGAGTAAACATTATGGAATTATTATTATTATTGTTGTTGTCGTTGTCGTTGCCTTTATTCCAGTGTTCAGCAGAATTAAGAAATGCTTGTTGGCTTGACTTGCTGACATACATCCAGGAGCTTAATAAATGTTTATCAATTAATGGTATGTTTGCATATATGGTCTGGAATTTTACACAAAGATTACAGCTTAGTTTCTTTCATTCATCATATTGTATTTAGCATTGTTTAACTTCATATTTTTAAAAGCAGAGGCTTCATTATTATTCTTCAAATAAAATAGAATGACTCTAGTACCAAAACAGAGAGATAGGAATAATTCTTTATACTGTACTGAATACATGTGTGGAATTGCAATTTAATCTTTAAAAACTGATATATTCAGTGAATATAAAAATGATATTGGTGATTAGTTCTTCAATGGTGAATACTTAACATAATTTCAATTGTGCAGAAATAATTCAGTTACTTCCACCTTGATCTTTTCTCCTGTTTTGATAAGTCAAGAACAAATTTAAATTCAACAAACACATATCAAACACATACTGTGTGTCACCATAGAGGTACTCTGATAAGCATAGGGGAAAGACAGAGATTAAAAAAAATGACTGAGACTATTTCTGCCTTCAGGGAGCTTACAAATAAAGTGGAAAGCTAAAACAGAAACACAAATACAGAAAAATAGAAAGATGCCATTGCATGGGACAAGATACTTGGGCTGGTTTTATAGGACCATATGATCATAGGCCTAGGGCTGAAAGATATTTCAAAGACCTTCTAATCTGCTTATCCATTCTAGTCTCCAACATACTATATTATTTTGCACTACATTTATTTTTTTGATGAACAAGCATTGATTTTCTCTGTACCCAATTGAAAAGAATAAACAACAATGAACAGAAAAATAAAATGACATTACAAATTTATCATGTTCAAAAACTTATGTTTCATTATGCATTTTGAATACATCACTTCTCTGTCAGGAATGGGTAAGGTGCTTGATTTTAGATTGTCTGGAATTATAGAGTTAGATTGTCTAGAATTTGTAGCATTCTAAAGCCTTTCAAAGTTTTTCTTTATAATGTTACTTTATGAATTGTTTGGTTCTGCCACTTCATCATTTTATACAGGTCTTTCTAAATTTCTCTAAAATCTCTTTCTTCATAATTTCTCATGGTTCAATAATAATTCCATTAAATTCATATGCTATTCCCTAATAGATGGAAATTTCCTTAGTTTTTCATTTTTATTAGTACAAAAAGAGTTGCTATAATAATTTTTCTTTATATAGGTCTTTTCCCTCTTTATGCCCTTTTTTTTAGGGATACTTACCTAGAAGTAACATTTCTAGGTCAAAGAATTTACACAGCTTAGTGCTTTTGGAAGTATAGCTCCAATTCACAGCTTCATCAATAGTTCATAAGTGTGCCTGTTTTCCTGAAGCTTGTTCAATAGTAATTTTCCTTTTATTTTCTTAAAATCTTAAACAATCTGATTCATCTCCTTCATTTTACAAATGAGGAGACTAAAGTCCATGAAAGTTAAGTGATTTGTCTGAGGTCACATAGATAGTAAGATACAGAAGTGAGAAATTTCGCTAGTTTCTCTGATTTCAGTCAGTCTCTTTACACTGTGCCAAATGAAAATTTCATTTTTGATGTCACCTAAATATGATACAAAAATATATAAATCAATCATGTGTTGCTTTGGTGGTCTTGAAGAATAAGTGGCACCATATTAATTTCCATACCATATTAATGAAACATATTCAATATTTTAAAAATGGTATGGCTGTTTGATCGACACTAGTCATTTACTAAAAAGTGCACTGATTATATTTATAAATATATACACACACACATACACACGGGTGTATTTTTGAATATATTATATATCTATGTCTGCATGTGTATATACATATGAGTACATATATGTATATGTACAGACATTTCTTTGCTCTGAAAAAATAATCTCAAAGAAAGAGGAATGAAATAAACAGGTACTTTATTTTTAATGTCCAGAAAGCAAAGTACACCCAAATAGAAATTACACAGCAATCCTATAGCAGTAAGTATTCTCACATAAACACACTGTTCTCCAGAGAGTATGAAAGGAAAAGATGTCTTAAAAATTATGGTGATTTAATTTTATTTTGCCCTAGAATGACATTCTCCTGAGTATTTGTGAAAATGAAGATGAATATGCAGGGATACATTTGGTTGATTTTGTGCCAGATGGCCAGTTGCAGAGGCTGAACTAAGCTGAACTGATTGATTCGTTTTTGCCATATTGCATGCTGGCGTTTACCAGAGTTCACATCATTCAACTACTAACATATTTGGTGTATTTTTTCTTCCTTTTTTTTTTTTTTTACTTTCTTGGAATGACCTCTGCCTCCTAACAACATTTCCATTTTCTCTGATCTTACATGAAGTGCAGAATTCCCTCCTGTATCTGTTCCTTAAACTCAACTTTAATAGTTAAAAGAGTTGGCATGTTGAGTAAAAGCATGAATTTTTGGAATATGATTCTAAATATATTTATAGTTTATAACTATAAAATACTTATACTGACTGGTAAACATTTAAGAAGAATGAAAATAGTTACGCAATTAGTTTTGAACTTAAACCTTTTGAGGAAAGGCAACAACCAATGCCACTGGCTTTCATATTAACCAGGAAACAAGCCTAGGCATTATGGGGAGTTTAAAAAGAAAGAGAAAACTTTGCATTCCTTGACCTCAAGAAGCTTGCAATCTTAATTTGCCAAATAAGGAAAACACACATTTATTTAGTGATACACCAAAGTGCACATTTTGTCTTTGAGGGATATATATATATATATATATATATATATATATATATATATATAAATATAAATGCAAAGTAATTGGGGAATGAGGATGCTGAGTGACATAGGACCATAGCAGGCTACTTACTCTATTGAATCATTAGTGTCTTAATGGACTACTCAGAGTAATTATAGGAATTCTATTTCCTTTGCTCTAATATTTTGACCAGCTCAGAAACTCTCTCCTCCCCAGAGGATTGAACAGCAGTGTGGTAAATTGAGAGGCCACCTCATAAGACAGACACCAAACATCTTTTCTGTTTTCACTTCTCTCCCTGGCAGTCCAATGATAAATATTTTTGACAGTGACTTTTTTATGTAAACTCTAATCAGATTTAGAATATATAATATACCTTCTAGATTTCATTTTACCTTTTACTATTTAGGGGAAAAATCCCCAAATTTAAGAATGCATTAACAAAAAGTAAAAATCATCTACTTCAAATGAAAAAGCAAATCACAGTCAAAATACAGTCAAGTGAAAGCTGCAAAATGCTTTATTTACAGGATCTATTCAATTCCTTCAACCTAGATTTCTACCTCTTTCAAAATGTCAAGACCTTTCATTGTTTTAGTATAAAGGAATGGAAAGGGGGGGGGACATGAAGTTTTTAACTTTACCATATATGGGTTTGTTTTTGTTGTTTATTCTTTTAGTCATTCTGAAGATGCCATTGAGCTTCAGGGAAATATATTTATTTTAAAGTATGATTAATTTGCAATAAATTCCTTAGGCATTCAGCAAAAATAAAATTTTAATAATAAAACCAAGAAAATCACTGTAAAATACATATTAGTAGAGAAAAATAGAAATCAGTTTTGAATTTTATTCTTGTTAACCCTTCTCCACAAAAAACTTTAGGCATAATGTTAGACTTGTGAGGGTGATTTTATCAAATCAAAACAAAGTCAATTTGGATTTTAATTTAGGTGTTTTTTCAAGTTTTATATAGCAGAAGGATGAAATATTTAAGAAGAAACAGTTTAATTGAAAACAGTGGAAATAGTCTTTACTAGATGTCAACAGTGAAAGAAAAAAATCCTAATTTTTTTATAAAAAAACTTTATGTTTATGTTCTGAAAGTTGGGATTAACTGAATATAGATTTTAGCTTGGCTAAAATTCCTCTGGTTTCTGTGTTACCTATAGTGAGTCCAACAGAGCTGTCAGAAATGCAGACTATAGGATTGAAAAGGATTAAAGAGGGTGAACCTACAGTACTTTATTGACCTAGGTCCCCACATTAACCTGATCTGATCCTGTAATTACTATGAATAGAATAGGGCTTACAGTTCTCCTTAATAACACCCCATGCTTTTTATTCTATAAAGAGATTTTCTATTCATGTTCTCGGACCCTTTTCAGATTTACAGATTTGTAGCAAGAAAGAATGTGTGTGGCTTTGCTGACACACCAGGGGAGAAAGATACCTAATGTGCATAGGCAGCATGTTACATGGAACAGCTTTGTCTATAGTCCTGAAAATCTAAACCTCTTTCAGTTTGTCTCATTTGTATTTCCAAATATCTTTTTTTTGTTTTTAAAATCAAAATTGAAATGCAAATGAGAGTTAAATATTAAGTAAAATTTGGATTTTCAGAGAGGATATAATTTAAATTATGCTAGTTTTCTCTCACTTTAATATGGCAATATACATTTTTGGAATTGATTTTTAAAATCTAGACAAAATGATATGTAGTCAGCAAAAATTGCACATGTAGGTAATACATGATGCAATAATTAATAATCAGTATTTTCTTTCAATTAAAAAAATTCATCTGTAGTCAAGTGATAAGACACATTAGTAGAATAAAGTAAGACCTTTCTGTTAATAATTATAATTTGGACTTGTCAAGAATATTGTTCAAAATGAACTAAAATATACAAGCAGTTTTAGGGTTAAGAATGAAAGGTAAATTGATGTTACAGTTAGAAGTTAAATATATATACCATTCTGAGGTCTGTTTAAGTGAGAATTGTAAATTTGAAAGACAACTTTTTTTAAAAAAATTAGTGTTAGCAGTATCTGGTACTTAGAAAGTGTTTAATAAATGCTTTTTCACTAATTTAGAGGCATCCAAATTATATCAAAATGCTTATGCATATACTTAAGGCATTAAATATGGATTTGAAAATGTCAAATTTATGTGTATGTGTGTGAGAGAGATACATTTATATATATGTTTTGTTGAAAGAAGGAATTAAAGAAGTAACATTGTTACCATTTTATAACATCAAACCTAGCTATTCAAATAATGTATTTTCATTAACTTTAAAAATAATTTAATTAAAATAATCATCTTTTTTGTGATTTCATTCTTTCAAAACAGAACAATTAAAATAAACTCAGGAAAAGAATAGATTTAATACATTCTTGGGATCTTTTTTCACTTTTTACTTTTCAATGACTATATAGTCTTATCATATACTTCATATATATATATATATATAATATTATACATAAAATCTAACCTTGTTTGAAAGAAAACATAAGCTACCATATATAGTACTACTTTGACAATTGTAAAATATTAGTTTAATGTTATAATTTTATTTCTTTGTAATGTTCCTACAGTTAATAGGCTTTAAAGTATGACACAGAATATCAGAACTTTGTTTTAAAAATCTTTTATAATATTTTCTTATCTTCCTAAAAAGAGATATTATTATGAATCAATTTGATTAGTCTGTCAAAAACCCTATCAGTTGTCTCCCTCCCACCTTAGTATGAATAATCTATATCATACTTTTAAGAAATAGGAATTTGAAATTAGACAAGTCAGAAGATTGCCAAAAGGATGCAGTCTGCTGATAGTCCTTGTGAAACCTGCATGGCTTTGGAAGTGTCATATGTAGAACACCTGCTTTAACAGTGGGGTTCTTTTCACTGGTACTATTCTGGGGGTAGAAGGTGGAAGGATTTTTTCCCCTCAGGATAATATTTATTAACTAGAACTTGAGATTTTGATTAGCTTTAATTTTTTCTTCTAAACTCAGGCTTATAAATAGTTTAACAATTGATGGATATATACATTTCACAGACTAGGTGTATATATTTATATTTATATATATATATATATATATTAGTGTATATGTGTATATATGAGATATATCTGTATATATATATATAAGACATACACAAATTCACATATATATTATGCATTCCCACACACATACATGATCTATATATGTGTATATATGCACACACATACATAAACTATTTTATAAGTAACCAAATGTTTTAAGAAAGTCCTCCTGAAACCTCACCTTTAAGGGAGCTGTTTTGCCTTTAGAAAGAAAAAGCATTAGAAACAGTAGGATAGTTTTCATCTGTAGGATTAAAAAGAATCAGAACTGAAAATGGATTCATATCATTTTTTTCAGGGTACCAAACATAGAAAAAAATATAACAGCTGATTTATTATAAGTGGGTTGAATTTTCTCTCCTGGTGGGCCTTTCAAACCTTTAGTCCCTGTTCTTACCCTTGCTGTGTGACTATCATTTTTTTTCCTTATCACTTTTTGTTAAAAGGTATTTGCAATGAAAGCCCACAAAAGCCGCCTTGAATCTGATTAGGCTTTTTCCATGAAAATTTTGATGGGTTTGGGTCAGTATCACACCTCTGTTCAGCTGACTTAATTTCCACCAGGCTATAGAATAAGGAAATTGTCCATGAATGAGAGGGGGCATTATAGTCATTAGGAATAGAGAGGATTTCATCTGTAAAATACAATAGGACCAAATAGGGAGTAATAGGAAACCATGCTATTAGAAAGGGTCATGGGATTTTGGTAGATCTTTATGGTTACAGTAGATGATGTCATGCAAACTTTTTTTTCATTAGTTGTGGAGAAATCAGGTAGATGAGAAACGTGGTAGAATGAGATTTGATAAAAAAAAAATATCCTTTTTTACCAGGTGCTTATATTAGGCAGTTTAATGTTTAAAACTTAAGATCTCATTGTTGTCCTGATCCAAACAAGTATGTCTCTTGAGAAAGGGACTAAGAGATGGTCTTTAGAAAATGTGATATAAATATGGTGAAAATGGAATTAAATCTTTTAAAATACAAATATAGACATATTTTCATGACCATGGACACAACTGCATATAGGCAATGTAACATTTTATTAGAATTGCTATGCTACTGAAAAGAAACTGAACCAAAACAGTATATTAATAGTGGATGAATATTTGTTCAATTAATCTTGACACATTTTTCTAAATCCTCTATTTTATTGTGCTTATCAATAAAAATAAAAATTGTTTTATTTGTTAGGTTTACATATTTGTTGTCTTTCCATTTGTCATTTAAAAATTATTCTTGAAGTTTACTTTTGTATAATCTTATGGTTGATATTTATAATATGGATATTATTTAAGCTATTAAATTGTTCATTATTTAACCAAAGATGTTGTTATTAAATATTGTCAATGTGAAAGGTTTTCACTTCTCTTAAAATTAGATGAACCAAAATTATAATTTTATATTGGGAGATCTAAATCCTCTGGATCATTTTACCTGTAAGTATTTAAAAATTTAGCAAAGAAGAAATGAAATCTTGAAGGATAGTTTTTCATATAAAAGTCTGCATTTTTATTTCACTTTAGGTTTATATTTTGGATTTGACAATGCAAGAGTCAAAAGTCCATAGAGAGTTCATTAAAAAAAAACAAAACAAAAACTGTCACAGTTTTCAACAATTATTCCTAAAAGCATAAATTCCTTAAATAAGATTACACCAGGACAGGTTCATATATTAAACAAGTGATTTTTACTAATTAGACTAAGGCTGGCAAACAAAACATGAATAGTTTTCTTATGATTTTTAAATCATTATTATTTTTCTTTTGGAAGCCATCTTATGATATCATTTTGAAGAAAAGCATTGAAACCAATCAGAAGACAAATGTAAGACTGCCTAATTGACTTGAATGTAGATAAGGAGAAAGGGAATTGATTACTCCTCCCATTAAAGGAAAGAACTGAATTTTTAAAAGTCCTTCTTAAAATGACATCATTAACTCCTGTTTTCTACCATGGTTGTTTTCAGCTTACCATAGTATGCTGAAACTGTTGACTTTGTTCTCAAATTATTTCCCCCTACTACTGTGGTAGAGATCACATGAAGAATACAAAGAACCAAATTCAATGCTTTGGGAAAATACACGCACACACATACACTCATACAAACACACATAATATATCTATATATATACATATATAGATATATATATAGATATATAGATATAGATATATATAGCTAGATATAGATATATATTTATATATATTTATATTCAATTTTTCTATATCTTAGATGTATACATGTAGAGAAGGTGTGTGTGTGTGTGTGTGTGTGTGTGTGTGTGTGTGTGTGTGTGTCTGTATGTGTATTTCCTGACACACTGGAATTCTGTGGAATAAAATATCTGGTTATGGATTTTCTCTCAAGCCCAATTCTCTATCCCTGGTTCATGCAGATCTTTAATAGTTTGAAGATTTTGCTTCCTACACAGGCAATGATCTTAAAGACTTTTGTATGACTTATTGTTTAATTTTGAAATTCCAGCCATATATTGCTGTGGTTCAACTCTCCTCCAGGAATAGCTTCAGTTGATGTATACTACACACTTCTTCAAATCTATATTGTTTCATAATATTTACAATGATTGACACAAGAATTCCAAGAGCAGATATTCTAATAGACAATCCACTTGAAAATGTTTATAAATAAATTTGGCACAGTTAAGTTCTTTTATACTAAGGGTAACTATGAAAAGGGTCAATGAACTAATATGTTTAATATAATATAATATAATAAATATAATATATATGATATGTTGTGATGTGATGTGATGTGATATGATTTGATGTGATGTGATATGATATGCTATGAGATGATATAATTAATGTAATGTAATATAATATAATGTAATATAATTAACATAACATTAGTATAGTATATTATATTATAGTATAGTATAGTATAGTATAATATAATATAATATAATATAATATAATATAATATAATATAATTAATATAATATAATGAAGTGGAGGAAAGAATTGAGTAGGCACAGTTTATTCAGACTGAAGTTAAACATTTCACTCCTTAAGATATGTTGCATAGCATCAAAATGTGCCCCTGGTTTCTGGATGTTATCTCCCATTTAAAAATCAGAAAAGTAGGGCCCAAGATAGTAAAGATAGATTTGAAAAATATTGGGAATGAATTCTTTATGAGTTTTTTTTAGCAATTTGACAGTACTCTTGTGTAGACAAATCCATCTTACATCCATAAGAATTCTGATGAGTGCTCTGAAATTTGCTCATGGTATTTTGCTTGACCATCCTCAATTTTTTTTTTGGCAACTGATACCATCCCTTACCCTTATCCTGATTAAGGAAGCTAAATTTTCACAATTATAAAGTGAACCTGAATATTTAAAGTTTGGCAAGGTATTTTATTACTTTATTCATGTAATTTAAAAATTCTAATGCAAATGAACTTTTATTTTGTCACTATATTTTCTGTGCTGGCAAGAGAAAAACATTTCTATTTTTAAACTCTTATTTTTACTTTTTTAAAAAATAAAGTAATTATTTAATAAGAGTTTTTCTGATGTTTCTTGGGAAGAGAATATTGTGTGAGCCATAGAGAACAAAGATGAGATGAAATTGCTTCTCAGAAATTCCAGAAAGCACAGCCTTTATTTTCCATCTGGGCAGTCCATCAGCTGTCAGTAGGTGGGTGGACTGGGGGGAGGGGAATGCAATCATGCAGTCTTTAGATACCCCAAATTTCTCATTATAAGTTCCACAGGTATAATGGCTGTGCAATTCAGGCTCACACTGTAATATATCAAATTATTTTAACTGGATTGTAAGATTTCATACTTTCTGTGACAATAGCAAATGACTGTGCTTCCTTAGCAAGTGGTCCAAATTAGTTATTAAAAAAAAGTACTGGAAAAATAGGTTAGGGTATATTCCTTTATCAAAAAATCAGAGTTTGAGGTTTGGTTTAGACAGTTAAAGTGAAATTAAGGTTTGAGACAGAATTTGCATAATGCATTCAATGTAAAACTAAGCTGGATTATACAGGCCAATTATATGTAATCTTTCTTAGTCACTTTTTGGGGTCTCATATAATACAAATAATTACTTCAGAATCTTTTTGCATATATCAACAGAAGTTATTTTATCAGTATACCTATTTTAAATTTTATAGCTTGTTCTCTTTTCTTACCATCTGAGTGTATATTACACTAGTCAAAAAGATATATAAATGTACATGTATACATATTACATCATTTTGAAACACCTAAAGGTTAAGTGATTTCCTATTTTAGTTTTAATCTAGTTTTTGACATAATAAAAACATATTGTTATGAAAAACAGCATGTTATAAACTGCAATGTAATATTTGCGAAATTCATTTTAAAAGGGTATTGGTCTGTTTAAGAATGGAACTTATGAGAGTCTTTTGTGATTTGCTATTTTAAAATCATTTAAAATATCTGATCAAAATGCTTACTGGTAAATCTCAGAAGTCTCTGCCCTCCATTTCTATAGAAACTAGCTATAATGATTGGGCTGTAGATATGAGCTTACAGAATTGCAAAAGATACCCTTGTTGTGTATATTTGGGTAGGAATTTGTTTTGTGGTGATCACCCTTTCTGATTTGAAGACTGCATAATAAGGAATTATTAAAGTAAAGGGCAAAGAATTCAATTTCTTGATGTCATTTTTCTTGGACAGGCTTTAAAAATAGGTCACTTAATGTTATCTGGATTTGTGTATTACAGCAGCACCTGCCCATATTGCTATAGTTAAGGGTCTATCAATGTTTTCATTACAAGCCCCTATTTGCAAGGTTTATATGGACTGTATCTTGGCCTTGGAAAAAAAGCTGCCATCCTAATCGTGTGAATGGAGTTTCTGGGATACATTTTTACAGAAAACTACAATTTAAAAAAAATCCAGTTCTTTTACATCCTAAGGGGCAAAAATAAAAATATAAATCTTAAAAAATATGATTTTGTTGTTTTAGTATAATTCTTTGAATTGTACAATTAGATTTCCTAAATATTTAAAAATGACAGAGGTTTCTGAATTGTTTTGTATCAGTACATTTTAATTAGGAACACATTAATTTTTCAGGTGTTTTTATAATTTCATTTAAAAATTTGCTTTTCGTGTGAGTTTTTAGAATAAGTAATTAAGCTTCTTATTATAATCTATGTCCTTTTATATAGATTATTCTATATATTTTTTATTTCAATATCTTGCACATGTATCTTCTGGCATATGTCTAGGAGTTTCTAGGTGATGAATTATTTTTAAAAAAACAACCTAAAATGATATACTCTTTCTGACAAATCATTGAAATTGCATTAGATTCTTTAAAAAATGGACAGCACTTTTGTACATTGTTTACACCTAAACAATTGGCATGGAAGTTTCTGAAATATCTATTAGAAGTGTTGTTACTATGCCCCATATATTTCCAAGAGAGATTCGCATTTCTTTAATAAAACTGTGGTCTCACTAGTTTAGATCTGTGAAGAAATGTAATATTGCCAGCGACCTCTTTTTGTAGATCATTGATTGTGCAAATAAATTCAATTCTAATAAGATAAAAGACAGTCCTCTAGGAGAAGGCATGGGGAGCATATACATATATCATATTAGAACAAAAATCCTATGATTCTTGCTAGAATCTAAAATAATGCCCTAACAAACAGTCTTTGCCTCCTTGCTTGCTAGGGAGTGCTGTGTCACAAGCCTTAAAAAACAAGTGGCTATTCTGCCCTTAGGTAAAGCGTTGATTTTCAGTGAATTCTTAACTTTCCACACCCAAGGACCACATCACTAAACATGAAATAGAAATATTGGAACAGGAGTAATGAACTAATAAACACATTTTTTGTGATGTTAAGCCCACAGTTTCAAGACAATTTAGAAGAGCATGGCAGGAATATTCTCTCAGTTAACCCTCTTGTGCCCAAACCTTTCAGATTAGGCCTCCTCAGGAAAGCCTATTTCAGAGTCCTCCAGGAGTCAGACTTCTGTAGTGGACAGACCAACTAAGGTTGAATTCAAAATGAGTTTAGAAGAAATTTCAATGCAGAATTTTTTCCCTTTGTATCTCTGTTCTTGAAAGTCTCCTACTTAATGTTTGTGTTATGGGACTGGCAAGCTCCAATATTAAAGCTAGTAGGGTTGAGCTAAGGAGAGAAGCTTAAGATAGCTTATCCAGCATTTCTGCTTGCATTTTAAAGACTTGGATCAGCATCATCTGATACAGCCTTGTAGTCTGAATGGATACAACTGAAATTATTAAAAATACAGATGGAATTTTAGGATGGGGGCCATGTTTTGCATGGTAGGTTAATTTATATTTTGGCTAAGTCATTTACCTCATAATAATGGTTGCTACTGGCATGTTTTTTTTTTCCTCCCTCTTCTTCTGTTGTCGGTCTTAAATAGAAAAGGAAAGGATTTCCACCCCCACCTCTCAGAAAGCCAACAGTTTTCTACGTAAATGGGTTTAGACTTAATTTTAATGAAAGTGAAACATAGTCAATAGAGGCAAATTAAAACCATATAATTTTGTAATCTTAGTTTAGCTATAATTGCAGCAATAAAACAGTGGAAAGAATAATTGTGGAACATATGTTTGTGAGTGACATTATCTAGGTGACTTCCCCTTTACGGCAATGCGCTGTCCTATTTGTTTCCCCCTCCCTATGTATTGGAATGACAAACCTGCAAGCCTGGAGTTAATGCTGATTGCAGCAGCTGCTTACACATGGAGTCTCCATAGCAACTGCGAAGGTTGCCATGCAACCATGTTCTTTTAGGGACAGTGAAAATGCCCAAAGGCTTACTAAAAATACATGGGGGGAAAAATCTGAAATTTTCTTACTACTTTTAGTGGTTACAAAAGAACTGGGCTACCAGTTGAAAGTGTGGGTCGAGCAAATAAAAACCCAGCCCTGACCTTTCAAAAATTGGTTGCTGTTGTCTGAAATTTCAAGCTTTATTCACAAAGATGACTTTTGATCGATTGTAAAATTGGTGGCTTACGCTAGGCAGCCTTTGCAGACTGGAAGATGCAGTGTGGGGCTATTGGTATTCCTCATGGGGTGAGAGGTCAGCAGAGAGTCATCAATGCAATATTGATCGGTGGGGCTGAAAAATGCCCATGTTTACACCTTCTCACTGCTTAGGGTTGTATACTAAACCTTAAGCAGACTCATACAGCCTCTGAGCGTGCTCTGGAACAAACCATTCCATCAGCAAATGTGACATCACTTCAGTCAGCTCAGCTGTTTCTGCAGTTTTCTATAAATAGCTAGATAAAAAATTGAAGACTGCTTGCAGAGAATTTTGTCAACCAATCTTCTCATCACAAGCATTTAAGATAGGTCATAATTCTTTTCTTAACCTCTGAAGTTCACACTCCACATACATTGTTTATAAATATACATAGGTTTTAATTGCAAAATATTCTGATATGGAATAAAAACAAATAATTTCATACATGTGTACATTTTTGTAGTAAGGTACTCTTAAATGCTTGCCCATGTAAGCAATGTATAGAGACTATCAATCAACATCTATAGAGATTTGGATAGCTTGTGCACCCAATTTTATATGCAAGGATATATATATATATATACATACATATATATATATATGTATGTATATATATATATAGTGTGTGTGTGTATGTGTGTAAATACATATAAGTGTGTACTTGCATATATTCTTTTAAGAAAGTATTTTTTAATTAACAATTGAGGACATCATCTAGATTATGCTCTAAAACCAGCACATTCCATAAATTATATATCTATACAAATATATATTTTTCTTGCATTATCTTCTTTGTCATTTATAAATCTTAAATGAACATATAATAAAAATATATTGAACATTGATTAAACAATCATTATCAAATTGCAACATTCCCACAATATTTTAGAGTTAAATAAATGGTAATAAGAGATAAAATGTTTGATTAAGAGAAATATGTTGAACAGATTCTGAATACCATATAACTGTCATTTTCCCTTTATTTAATTTCATATTTTGCTCCTGTATAATATGCTACCCAACACCATAAAATTTTCTTGATCCTCAAATGTAGAATCCAACTATGCTGTTCTAGAGTTGTGTTATATGATTTCATTTCAGAATTAACAGATCCGTAAATCACTATAAAATTTAGCTGCACTAGATTAAAAGCTACATAGTATCTGTATTAAAAGCAACATACATGTATCTGAATGCTAAATAACTGACAAAATGTTCCATTTTTGAACAAGATTTGATCTATTATCAATAGATGTTAGAGAATGATGTGGGTCACAAAAGCTAATTTTTAACTTCACCAAACTGATCAATAAATCTTTATTATGACATACATAGTCTTTGACTTCAGCATGACAAACTATATGGTCAACTCATTTGAGATAGTAAAAAAATCAGTCAATCAACTCGATGTTTTGTCTTCATTGATTCCAAACATCCAGATTGATGGAACTGACCTGATGTTTTGGTGTCATGTACACATATGGATTTTGGGAGAGTCTAATTGTTCATCAGTTTGAGATATTCTTAGAATGAAAGCAGAACCCCTTTCAAGGATGAGGGCAGAACTGTTCTCAGCACATCAGCTAATCATTGACCATGTTATAGTCTTGATACTTCTCTACCAAGTATAAGGAATAATTTATCTAGTATTTCTCAAATAAGGGGGAATATATGTTCAGGATGTAATTAGGAATTCTATATCAAATTCATTTATTCCTTAAAGAATACATATGCAATAAGTATATGTATTTTATTACATTTTCTTTTTTATTTGAGTTTAACTTTTGTGATGAAATATAGGTGATGGCCTAACTATGAGCTAGAATTGACTTTGTTAATGAATCCATTTTTTAAAGGAGTTAGCTTTTTATTAATAAATTGGACATCATTAGGAGGATAATAGTGACTGGAAATGAAAATTTTTTTTAATATCAACACATTCTTTGAGACAAAATGTAATTAAAACATAATTCTTATAGATATCTGATTTATCTCCCATTATAGAAAAACTTCTTTATTTAAAAAAATTACCTAGAACAAAAGTGGCAATATTTGAAATGGCTAATTCTTGAAGTAAACTGAATACTTATAAGCAAATTCCAAGCTAAATTTTATTTATAATCAATATAACTTAGCATTTAGTTTATTCTACATAGTTTTTTATTATTTTTCAATTTTTTATAAGTCATAAATGTGAGCATGTGAAGCAATAGATTTTAAATTTATATTTATGGAGTCAGACAAATCTTTTGTTAAGATTGTTCAGTCAGAAGAATTTCCAATCTGTGTCAATGGAGAGAGTCTCTACTCTGGTAGCCCCACCCTTAATAAAATATTGACTCCTAACTTTCCATGCATCCTTCAAAACTATCATAGAATGTAAACAGTAAAGCCCAGTTAGTATTTATGTTTGCATTTTGCTTAGGAGAAAATAAGACTGAGGGGAATGGAGGAACTTGCCTAGTTATTACATCATTCTTTCTTTGCAAATACTAAGATAAGAAGGACATTTGGAAATAACACCATTTTTCAGATGAGCATAGTCTTCTCCATCTAATTTCTATTCAGTGACTATTTCAAGCTACACAATTATATTTTCACATTTTCATCTTTGGCTTTAAATTTCAATCTTTTGTAGGCATTAGTTTTGAATGCATATTCTATGAGTTATTCAAAATCTTTAACAATGTAGTGGACCATTTAAATCAAAGATTACACTTGATTCCACAATGTTCCAAGGCAAAACAGGCAAACTATTGTGTGTGCATGCAAATCACCTAACATATAGTGAGTTTTCTGCTTAAGGAACACTGCCCAGAAATAGTGAGAACATGTTATTCACAAATACATTGAAAAAGGCAAATAAAGTAAGACTATAGTGATATTTCCAAATGGCCTTCTTAGCTTAGTGTTTGCAAAGAAAGAATGATGTAATAATGGGCAAGTTCTTCCACTCCCCTCAATCTTAGTTGTACAAAACTGATCTTTTCCTGATTAATCTCAAAAATACTCTGCACAATGTCTGTGCTCAACTGTCATAAGACCAAAATCGCATTTAGCGTGTGTACATCTGTTCTATGCATACTTATGATCATTAAATGTAAACATTTTATTTCTTGAATTAAAAATTTAAAAAATAATTACTGGCATTTAATTAAACAGAAATATTTTCCTTAATTTAAAAAAATAAATGATGCAGATTATGGAGGGGGTCAATATTTTAGCGCAAAATAAATGCCCAGCAGAAAGTCAACTTAAAAAAATCTTTGCAAGCTTTTTTTTTATGATGGTGAACTATTAAATCTCGTAGGAAAAAAAAGCTGGATTTTGCCTAGATTGCTTTTTACCCAGCATGCATTGCTGCCTGCAAGATTCTGAATAGAGACACACCTGCTAGCTAGCTGATAACACTCTGGGGTCATTTCATTGAAGAAACTGTCAGCCGGTAGGTGCTTAAAATAAAGCCACAGACAAAATCGTGACCTGCACTGTTGAGACTAAAAAGGTGTAAAAGCAGAAAGAGGATGGAGATAAATGCACATTCCTTTGTACCATAACAAAACTTTTACATGTAAATTCAACTGAATGGGAAAGAATGGGGAAGAATGTTTCCCTGTACAGTAGAAACAAATTAGATTGTTCAGCTGCACATTTGGCCCTCGGCCAAAGGAGTCGTGTGCCATGCTTGTTTGCCTACCAGGGCTGCTTAGATTGGCAAATGCCCATGCAGTTTGAAGAGGGCAGGCGGATGACTGGATGTCTGCCAGGAAGTGTGTGGGACTGATGCCACTGCTGGACTCCATAGCCTGGTAGGAATGAGGAGTACAAAGGCATTCAATAATCTGAATGTCCCTTTGCTTCAAGAGAGCGGTGCCAGGCAGCATTTAATGAGAGATTGCTTTGTTACAAAGTCCTCAACATCAAGTGGGCTGGTGAGCTCATTAACCTGACTGCAGCAAATAAAAAAGGCGCACTCAGAAGACTCCCATGATAGCATACTCAATGGTCTAAGAGCTCTTTTGCTTCCTTTATGGTGATCCATTAGCAAGCAGCAGTGTAAACACCATAAAGCAAGCCAGGTTTCCGATTGTTCAACTAAAGTCTGTTTTCCCTTGGGGATTATACCACCAGTTGATGTGGGATTTTTTCCTCTTAAGGTTTCTATCTCTTACATAATGACCTTCTTTGCAATGAAGGATTTGGGGGGTTATTCTTGAGAGCATAGTGACTATTAAGGAAACGCAGAGAGTTCAGGTGTTGGAAAGAAAGAGGTAATGACGGAGGACAGACAGAGAAACAAACTACAAAGTAGAGGGATCCCAAGGGGAAATCTGGCAGTAGACTTCTGAAGTCTTTCAGCCCAAAATGGTGAACATGTTACATTGCTTTTCTATGTTACGTTTATTTTCACTTTTACAAGGCTTTACATTTATACAGGAGGTAGGGCAACCCCTGCAGTTATGAGATGGTTAGTTCACTGTGCATCTGTCTCCAAAGTACGGTGTCACTCTCTAGGGACTGCATTACACTACAGAGCTTCCCTAGCAAGGATTCATTTCTTCTCTCTTTGAAACAAATATGATGGCTGAGCAAAAATGCAGTTTTAAGATGTCAACAAAGTCCAAGGGAATTTTTATAAATATTTTAAACTGGCAGTCTAGGAAAACAAAAGGGTGGGGGTGAGGGCACTTCAACATAAGGAGGGTTTCTGGAAACCTAATGACCATCTGTTGCTTTGTTATGTGTTCCAATAAGAACTTCTGGATTCTTGACTTAGTGGAGTGAGTGACTGTAGGGACTGGAAAGGGCAATGGATGTATAAATGTTTTTACTTTAAGGTCATCAATTTAACTCTGGTCCTAGTGAGTGTTGACTCATTGTCATTCAAGTGATCCTTGGCAGTAAAGATAAAATGAGTTCATGGTCTTAGTTCAGTTTTTAGAGGACAAGGGTCTTTGACAATCAAAATGACAACTCCCTTCAAAAGCCTTAGCATAAAGGTCTATGACTTAAAATTTTATTTTGTTTTTATTGTTTGGATTAGACTTTTCAGAAAATAGATTAGGATAGATTAGGTTCAAAATTCATGGCAGTGGGGAAAAATTGGGTTTGGATTTTAACTCTTAATAAAAGATATTTTACTTGTAAGTATTCCTGAAAATAAACAATAGAGTCCTGGACTGAGAGTCAAAAGATAGTCTTTAATGATGATTAAGATATGAAGAGGAAAAAAGTCTTATGATTTTATTTTGCCTATTTGGTGCATCATATGAACAAGATAGTGCTATATACTCTTTACTAATACAGAAGACAGTTTAAACTGGGTGACATTGTTAAATTTAATTTGTCTCTCTGTTTTTCAATTTCCTCATCTTTAAAATAAAGAGGTTTATCTATTTCTAGATCTATGACTCCATGATTCTCTTATTAATAAATGTAATAATATTTTCTTCTTTTTTACTTAGTTTTGTATGAAACTATGACTTCAATAATATTGGAAACTGATGTTTGGGAAAATGTCATCTACTAAATCAGGTTTGTGACCATTGGCAAATTCTTATTTTCAGTTTTTTGGGGTGGGGTATCACACAGTGAAGTGATTGTCCAGTGTCATCTAGCTAAGTGATTCATAAAATGAACTCAGGTTTTCCTCACTTTAAGGCCTATGCTGCTTCCAAAATACCCTATTCTTTCTTTATTTTTCATTAAATTTATGATAATAGGATCTAATTTTATAACTAGAAAAGACCTTAGCATTCCTCCACTTTACAGATGAGGAACATGAGACCCAGAGAGTTTAAATGCTTGTCCAATGTCATCTAAACAAGTTGGGAAAATTGTACTTTCAAGATTCCATTCATTTATTCTCATATACTCCTGTAGACCTCAATCAATCAGCAATTATTTATTAAGGGCTTATTATAAGCTAAACACTGTGCTAGGTCTTGGGGATATAAGTACAAATAATCAAACATCCCATATTTGAAATAAGCTTAGTTTTTAATGAGGCATAAAAGTACATATAGAATATGTCCATCATAAATACAAAGTGAATAATATAAAATAGTTACATGTTTAATAGTTTAAGAAGGAAGACAAAAGCAGTTGGGGATTTAGGAAAAGTTTCATGTAAAAGAGCACCTGTACCAACTCTTGAAGTAAGAGGACAAAAATAAATATGCTCTAGTCATAGAGGATGGTGAGTACACATAACAGAAATACAGAGAAGACCACTTCATTTGAATTGAAGAGTATAGGATAGGGTGTACTATCCAATAAAACTGGAAAGATTGATGAGGTCCAGTTGTTCAGGACTTTAAAAGGTAAACAGAAGAATTCATAGAGTATACAAGAGGCAATAGGAAATCACTAGGATTGATTGACTAAGGAGAATCACATGATCATATCTGTGATAAGGAAAATTACTTTGGCAGCCAGAGTAGTAAGGGATTTAAGGAAGAGAGACCAATTAGAAGACTGAGAGGATCCTCCAGTGAAGTAAGTCATAAGCCAGCTACACCTTCTAATCCTGTGGGACTTGTGTCCACGTCTTCCTTCAAGTTTACTATAGATGAGGCATTCAGCATGCCAGGGGCTTTCCATGTTGAGCTCCAGATGCTAATATATGCTCATCTGGGAATTTTCTGGCAAACTTCATGCCACTGTGTCACTAGTTCAAGTGCTAAGTTCCTATTAAGACCCAAAGTCATTTGTTTTGATGTCACTAGAATTGTGAATTAGGGTTCTGATGAGTCTAAGCAAATATTTTACCTTACTGGAGATATAGTGAGAACACCAGAACAGATCTTACTGCTCTCAAAGATCAATAGTAGGATTCTGGAAGTCACAGAATATAGCCTATTCCATGGCAAGGGCAGAGGAAGGTGAGGGAGGGAGTATACCAGAACAGGGTGAAATTGGGAATGATCCTTTCCTTTTTTTTAATTGTTCAGAGTCATATTCCTTGCAGATTCCCCTTCAGAGCAGAAATAAGCTGAGAAGTGGTACATTGATGAGTTGGAAAGCAGGAAAGTCAGATTTTTCTGGTACTTACCTCCAGAAGCCTTGATGGTGTTGTACTACAAAAAGAAAAAAAAAATCTCTTGACTCTTCTGTAAGAAATTTATTTCAGGTACTGACTGCCTTGTGCTATTTTATATTTATTCAGTGATCTAAAAATTATTCAATCATTAATAAAATATAAGCATGGCATTTGATAATCATGGATACTTAAAGATCATTTATAGTGTATAGAAATTGCAATGTATTAAATGACATAACAAGCATTGATGCACTAAAGAGAAAGTAGTCTGATTTTGAGTTTAGGAATAGGTCATTGAATTGAGGTTCAAACTGCTATAGATTACTTACTGAATTTTCTTAAAAATCTTAGGAAATAAGACTTAACTAAGTTACTTACATATGTTGATAATTTTCTAAGGCATTCCAAAGGTTTAGCAAGTTTTTCCTTATGGAAATCCTATTAATTAGGATCAATGCACAAACATTATTGAATACATTGTTAAATTATGAAATTGAGAATCAAGAGTGAAAAAGATTGACCAAGTTATTAAGTGCTAGGGACAGAATTTAAGCATGGGTCTCTTGAATCCAAACCTTGAGTTCTTTTAAATAATAATCTTTTGCTCTAGGGCTAGGAAGGAACTCATTAATAAACCATAGTACACAAACACACATAAACCACTCCATGTGATTCAGAATTAACAAAGATTAATTCACTCATTTATTCACTCAAAAATATTAGTAAGTATGTATTAGATAGGCAAAATATTGTGTAATGAGTTTAGTAAGCTGCAAAGATGAATCAGATATAGTCTCTGTTCTTTAAGTTTACCATCTATTAAATCTTAAAGATCACTAGAAAAGAAGCTGTCAAAAAATTTCATAGCTGCTTTTAGAATACAATAGTCTTTACTTTGAAAATATCTAATCTGAGTTCTTAACTATTTGTTTGTTTTATTATGTATCTAAGTTTAAGAGTTAAGTGAATAAAAAGTTGGTAGTTTAGTTGTTTTCTCTTTTTTTTTGCCTGTTGTTATTTCTTCTGCACCCATGCAGTTTAAGTTCAGCAGTCTTTTGAATGCAGTCCCTTTAAATAAAAAAAAATCTGTGATTCTACATTCAAAAACTTAGGTATAAGATTCTAATTCAATATTTAAAACCCCTCCTCTCCTTAGATTCTATTTTTTATTTTAAAACCCTTCTTTGATGATTGATATTTTTTTACTTGTAGTTATTCTATTTCCAGTTTTACCCTCCCTATTAATCCACCTTTCCTAATCCTCTTTGTCTCTCTGTTTTTTTTAATCCAAAATATTGGAATCAAATTTACTTTGTCATGTGGTTCATCTAACATCCACACTTCCACCCCTTCTTCCATTTTTGCATTATAAATATAGCAAATTCTATCCTGTTCTTTCCCTTTTTTATAGTATAAATTCTTTTATTCATTCTTCTCTTTTATAACTTAAAATTGAGAGCATGAAATACTGGATCTTCTGTTTTTCATATTTAAGTTCTTAGTAGCTTGAAGAAGTTAAAAGTTCTAAAGGGTCACTTTTTTCTTCTATCTCTTTTAGAATGTTAGCATTATATCATCATTAACTCCTTCCACTTGCTTAAATAATACTTTTCTAGGTTTTTCTGGATATTTACCTTTATGTCTCAAGGTTCCACCCAACTTTAGGCAGCTAGGTGTCCCAGTACATAGAGGGTTGAGTCTAGCATCCAAAAAAACCCCTGAGTTCAAATCTACTTACTAACTGTGTGTACCTGAGTTAGGTCCTTAGCTAGCTCTATTTTCCTCAGTTTCTTCATTTAGAAAATAAGCTGAAGAAGGAAATGGCAAATATCTCTGCCAACAAAACCCCAAATGGGGTCAAGTAAAATTAGAAATGACTGAAGAACAACTACAACAAATCCAGCTCTAGCCTTTTCATCATCCTTGAAAGTTCTCTAAGACATAAAAAATACATTTTTTTTATTTTTCAGAGAGTAATCAGTCACGCAGGGTAGGTTATTCTTGATTATAAAACTGTAGCTTTTGTTTGTGTGAATTTTTTTCCAAGATCTCCTCTCATGCACCATAAAAGTTACTAGATCTTGCACAATCCTTAATGTAGTTCTTTGATATTAGAACTACTATTTTTAGACTGTTTGCATCACTTCTAGAACTATATTTTTTAATAATTTTGGCAAGAGTTTCTTTGTGAATTTTGCCTTCCCTCTTCTCTCTGGTTCTAAAAGAGCTAGGAAATTTTCATTTATGATTTCTTGAATTATAGCATTTAGGTATTTTAGTTAAAAATCATGTTTTCCAGGAAGTCTAATAATCCTTTCCTTGCTTTCAAGATGATTTTTATTATATATTATTTATCTTATATTTTTTGATCTTTTTAAGGGAATTTGTTATTAGGGTAAAAAGTAACACTTTTACTTCTAAGATATTTACCCATTTTCAAATTCTTCCCTTTTTTATAATTATTTTTAATCTCATAGTTTATTTCTTCTAGGTATTCCTTTTTTTGGGGTGACACATCATTATATAATCTAATACCATTTCAGTGTTACATCCTGAAGCTTTTTCCTTTTTTTAAATTTCAATTAAAGATTTTATTTATTATGAGTTTTACAATTTTTACCCCAATCTTACTTCCTCCCCCACCCCCCCACAGAAAGCAATTTGTCAGTCTTTATATTGTTTCCATGTTGTAGATTGATCCAAACAGTGTGATGAGAGAGAAATCATATCCTTAAAGAAGAAACATAAAGTATAAGAGATAACAAGATCAGACAATAAGATAGCAGGTTTTTTCCTAAATTAAAGGGAATAGTCCTAGAACTTCTTTATATGGATACATATGATATTCTTCATTGCAGACAGCCCCAAATTGTCCCTGATTGTTGCACTGATAAAATAAGCATGTCCATCAAGGTTGATCATTGCTCTTATGCTGCTGTTAGGGTGTACAGTGTTTTTCTGGATCTGCTCATCTCACTCAGCATCAGTTCATGAAATCCCTCCAGGCTTCCCTGAATTCCTGTCCCTCCTGGTTTCTAATAGAATAATAGTGTTCCATGTCATACATATACCACAGTTTGCTAAGCCATTCCCCAATTGAAGGACATTTACTGGATTTCCAATTCTTTACCACCACAAACAGGGCTGCTATGAATATTGTTGTACAAATGATGTTTTTACCCTTTTTCATCATATCTTCAGGGTATAGACCCAATAGTGGTATTCCTGGATCAAAGGGTATGCTCATTTTTGTTGCCCTTTGGGTGTAGTTCCAAATTTCTCTCCAGAAAGGTTGGATGAGTTCACAGCTCCACCAACAATGTAATAGTATTCCAGATTTCCCACACCCCTTCCAACAATGATAGTTATCCTTTTTGGTCATATTGAGAGGTGTGAGGTGTGAGGTGGCACCTCAGAGAAGCTTTAATTTGGATTTCTCTAATAAGTAATGATTTAGGTCAATTTTTCAAATGACTATGGATTGCTTTGGTCTCATCTGTAAATTGCCTTTGCATATCCTTTGACCATTTGTGAACTAGGGAATGATTTTTTTAAAAAAAATATGACTCAGTTCTCTGTATATTTTAGAAATGAGTCCTTTGTCAGAAACATTAGTTGTAACAATTGTTTCCCAGTTGACTACATTTCTTTTGATCTTGGTTTCAGTGGTCTTATCTGTGCAAAAGCTTTTTAATTTAATGTAATTGAAATCATCTATTTTGTTTTTTAGTGATGTTCTCCATCTCTTTCTTAGTCATAAACTGCTCCCCTTTCCATAGATCTGACAGGTAAACTAGTCCTTGATCTTCTAATTTGCTTATAGTATTGTTTTTTTATGTTCTTCTAGGTATTCTTATAGACCTTGTGTAAGATTTAATTTTTACTCCAAGTTGTTGCTTGGAATCATTATGGTGTTACATTTCCTTCTTTTGGGAAACCTTTAAATTTATAATTTTTTATAATAGTTGGTGTTTTTTTAATTTATTTATTTCATTGACTTTAGTTTTTGTTATTGTTGTTTTTGCAAGGCAATGGGGTTAAGCGACTTGCTCAAGCTCACATAGGTAATTATTAAGTGTCTGAAGTCATATTTGAACTCAGTCCTTCTTACTCCAGGGCTGTTGCTCTATCCACTGCAGCACTTAGCTGCCTCTGACTTTAGTTTTTAAATTGAGGTTTTATTCCTGGGCCAGACATTCATTTCTACTGTTCTTTTTGGTAGAGAGGTTGTTAATGCTTGGTTTTGCCCTGTATCATCATCATTATTGTTTACATTTATATAGTGTTTATTACATTTCAAACACTGTGATAAGCACTTTACAGATTTCATTTTATCTTCACAACCCTGAGAGGTAGGTGCTATTATTATTTTATTTTTATTGATGAGGAATCTGAGGAAAATAGAAGTTACCTAAGTATAACCCTAGGTTGTGCAGGATCACAAAGCTCTTAGTGTCCTGGGCTGCATTTGAACTCAGGTTCCCTTCACTTCAGGCCCAGGACTCTATCCACCCTATCACTAGGCATGCTCAGGGTTTCTGAGGTGTTTGTCACATTTTGAACTTACCTCCACTCCACCTCCGAAGATTCAGAATCTTGGATTTTGGGACCCTCAGGGGCAACTCAGAATAAATGGCCTTTCTGCATCTCTGGACCTTTAATATTCTTGCTTAAATACTGTGTTGAATCTCTGGACTTGTGTTTGACTGAAAGGGATTGAGTTGAGAAGATCTTAGACTTATTTTACTGAATGGGACCTAATAATTCTTTCTTCTTCTTTCTTCTTCTTGTTCTTATTTCTTCTTCTTCTTGTTCTTCTTGTTCTTGTTCTTCTTGTTCTTCCTCCTTCTTTCTTCTTACTTAGCTTCTTTCTTTCTTTTTCTTCTCTCTTCTTCTTCCTCCTTGTTCTTCCTTTTTCTTCCTTCTTCTTTCTCTTTTTTGTTCATCTTCATCTTCATCATCATCATCATCATCATCATCTTCTTCTTCTTTCTTGTTCTTGTTCTTCCTTCTATTGTCTGTGGACTTTTGACTGATTTTTCTGTTCAGTCATGAGGAAAAAGAAGTCACTGATATTTTTCATTGTACATCTGGAGTATTATTTGATTTGGTGTAAAATTTAGGTATTTTTTTCTGGAATCTATAGGTGTGTGGTAGCTAGGTAGACTGCTTCTCATTCTGGCAACTATTTTGACCAATAATCCATATTTATTCCTCTTTCCATAATTTCATTTGATTTCCTTTTTTAATGTGCAATAGTGGTAATGTGTGAATTGAAACATACATCAAAAGATGATAAAAGTAGAAATAACAATAGAGATAAAGTTGTCTGACATAAACTTTCATTGGAATCAATTCTAAAATACCTCCATAAGTTTCAGTCTATACGCTGATTTAAGCTCTCTTGATAGAAGCATCTCATGTCACTTTGAGACTAATTCAATTCAACATTAAAAAAACACTTTCTTTAAAGGTTTAAAGAACTTCATAAGTTTGCAAGGCACTGTGCTCTGTGGTAATATATATATATATATTTATGAAGGAACAAATGAAACAACTTCTGACCTCCCAATGTTCAGGAGTTTATATGTGAGTGAGGTAATACAACATGCGCACAAGGATAGGTTATTTTAGGTAATCTTAAGAGAGAGAGAGAGAGACCATAACTTAATAGGTCTAATTATTAAGAAGTCATTGTTTTTTTTCCTTTAAATAGAATTTAAATCTCTCTTTATTCTTTTTCTACCTGTTATACTTAGTTCCATCCCTTGGAGTCAAGCTGGAGAAATCTAATCTCTTTTGTGGTACAAAACCCCTTCAAATACTTGAAAATAGATATTATGTCTCCCTCCATGTAGTCTTTTCTTTTTCAAGTTAAAAATTCCCATTTCCTTTTATGATTCTGATATAACACTTCTCATTTAGAGTGATATTCTGCTCTAGTTAAAAGCATGCTGAATGTAGAATGGAATGATCTGGCTAAAATTCTTGCCTTGGATATTTTCTAGTTTTGTGATCCTTGGCAAATTTCTTCACCTCACAGACTCTCATTTTTCCTCTTTTGTGAAATGTGGTTCATAATTCTTGAACTTTCTCTTTTACCACATATTTTTAAAAGAATAAGAATTTACATTTAGCCCAGACTCTTTCAGTCATTATTTATGCATTTGATTCTTTGCATTGCTCTTTTTAAAATTGAATATTATTATTATATCTGACTCACAGTTCTAGTCTTTGGAGTTTAGAGCTCCCAATTTTGTGTCATCCACAAAATTTGGTAAGCCTGTCATGATTTACTTTTTTTCAAATCTCTAATTAAATGAAGAACTGCCAAGATTCTTATGGAATTACACTAGAAATTCCCTTCCCCCATGTTGAAATGGATCTATTAATAACTACTTTCATTTCAGTCATTCCACTACTTGTAAATCCATACAACTATATTATCATTTAATGAATGATAGCACTTACTATCTGGGGTCCTTAAAGTAGATCCAATGGTAATGTCTAGTGAAAAAAAGATGCCTCCATCTCACTAGAGGAAATTGACTTGTTGACTGTCATCCAAGCCTTATTAGGTTTTCCCATTGCATAGTCAATTCCAATTGGGTCCAGTGGCTGGGGGAAGGGAAGAAAAGAAGCATAACCCTGGTGTAATTGTTTGTCTTACATATAACTATACTGAATGGGAGTCAAGGGAAAAGGCAACTTGCAAACAAAAATAGTATGAGAAGCTTAATGAAATTCTTTGCTTATAATCAGATTATACTTGGTTTGTGATATTTATATGATTTCCCATTCTAGTAACTCTGTTTTAAAAAAAGGTAAATAATAGGATTGTTCAATATAACTTGATCAACCATGATTGTTCTTAGCATCATTCTTTTTCTTTCTAAATGATAAAAAAATCATTCCTTTAATAATGTATTCTAGAATTTCGATGTGAATCCAAGCTAACTCACTTTACAGGTACCTTATTCCCTTTTAAAAAAATATAACATTTGTTCTTCTACAACCATGGAGTACCTCTCCCATTCTCTAAGGTCATTAATGGATCTGTGACAGTGACTTATTAATCATATCTATCAGTTGTTTCAGGACTCTGGAGGATATAGTTCTTCTGGACAGATGATTTGAACTCAAGGAAATCTATTCATTCTTCAACCATTTCCTTATATATCCTGAATTTCAATTCCCTGTTAACATTTTGTTGCTGTAATATCATTTCTAATATGATGTTATATAGAGAAAATTGTGGCAGGTACTTTTAAATAGAAGTGAAGTAATGATGGTACAATAGTCTGGAAGTGGTAGTGGGAAGATTAGGTGTATGCCTTTATCTTTAGGCAGAATTATTGAAATCCACTGGAAAATATTTTGGAAGAGAGTGGAATTTTATGGGCAAAGGTAGGTTTTAGTTAAGGTGAAGAACTCTTAAGAGAAAAACTGGAAATTGTTGGGAAAACTTACAGAAATGCAAATTAAAACAACAATGAGGTGTCATCTCACACCTATCAGATTAACCCAGATGAGAAAAAGGGAAGATGATCAATATTGGAGAGGTTGTGGGACATTGATGCATTGCTGGTAGAGTTGTGAATGGATCCAATGGAGAGCAATATGGAACCATGCCAAAAGAATAATAAAACCATTCATACCCTTTGACTCAGAAATTCCAATTCTAGGACTATATCCAGAAGAAATTGTAAAAAATGAAAAAAGTCCTTCATGTTCCAAAATATTCATAGCAGCTCTTTTTGTGGTGGCAAAGAATTGGAAATTGAGGGGATGTCCATCAATTGGGGAAAGGCTAAACAAGTTATGATACAAGAATACCATGGAATACTTTTGTTCTATAAGAAACTATAAATGATTGGACTCTAGAGAAACATGGAATGACTTTCAGGATCTGATGCAGGAGTAAGGAGAACAATGTACACACCAACATTATGAGATGAACAACCTTGATGGACGCAATTCCTTTTGACAGTCCAGAGAGCTTGGACGACTGTATTAGACTGGTTATGGACTATATTATTCCCAACCAGAGAAGAAAAACAAAACTCAATAAAGAAAAACTGGGAATAGGGGAGATTGTCCATAATAGGAGTTACATAGGACATAGAGAACAACTAATTGATTTGCAGATAGAAAAAGGAGTGAACATACATTAGTAAAGTGTAACTCATAGGCATTGAAGATTACAAGAACAAGCAGAGTCTTCTTGGAGTTTTGAGGACTGACCATACTCAGCATTCATTTGGAATTATGTGTGTGTGTGTTGGTGTGTTTGGAGATTATGTTCTGAGATCAGAGTCTAGAGCAGAGGAAGGGGTACAGTTGAAGATGGAGTTCCATAACTAAGGTCCAAAGATGTTGCATTCTAAAGATTTTTCTGAACCTGAGAGTTCCAGAACCTAAAGCAAGCATCTCATGATTATTTCACTGAATATTCTATTGGGCAAATTTCATCATCAGACTGCTCTTCAATTTTGGTTGTGGTTCACCTTGATCATTGCCAGTCTTTCTTCAGGTCAAATTGTTTTCTCAGCTGTAGAATAGGGATAATACTAACATCTGTCTCACAAAATTGTTGTAACTTTCAATTGAGATATTTGTAAAGTGCTTATCACAATTGCTGGAACAGTAGGAGTTTGATTAAATATTTGTTCCTCTTGTCCCCCTCTCCTCTTGTTATTAGAATTGTTGCAATGATTGTTGCATTATGTATATTAGTTTCCCTACTTAATTTAATTACTAATTGCCCCAAATTCTGCTTTGATAATTTGTATTGATAATTGAACCTGCCAAAGTAAAAGACATAACCCTCAACTTGGTTCCATGAAGTTAGAATTCTGAGTCACAGAATAACTAAGAGAAATAAAAATATCTTTGTGGGACTTGAGTTAAATGTTTCTCATTTCAAAAATAATATTTTAAAATGTCTTATTCAAGTTTTATTTGAAAGTTCTGGGTGGTTCTAATATTTTTCCAAGCAAGCTTCTGCACCTAATAGTTTCAAGCATAAAGTGTCAGTTTAATATGGTGTAACTCTACCAGGCATACTTAAAATGCACTGTCATTTTAAAGGAGTAGATCATAAAATGTCTCATGGAAGCAGTGGTTTGGTAATCAGAAGAGACTTCAAGCTTTTATGATCATTTCTTAGTGAATATTGCCTATCAGATTATACAACTTCTTAACAAGTCAGGTCACCACATCAGCTTTATATGTGAATTTGAAATCAAACTAGAGGTCACTAAGGCATTTTCACCAGTGAAGAAAAATTCTAAAATAATTTTTAATGGTTAGCAAGTATTTTCAGCTATTTAAGGTAGAGTTTTGTGCCTTTGTAATGTTTCTTATTTCTTCTCTTTTTGTTTCCTCCTTTTATAATGTATATAGGTAAATTCTTATCCAGAGATCCCTTTTTTTTCCTTTTCTTATATTTCGCATATTTACTGGGGGATTAATTCCAGTATTCTTAATATATTTTATTAATGTATGTGTGTCTTACTCCCTCTTTCATAAACAAGAGCAGATCCTCCCTAAGTTGAGAGGTAAGAGGGGAGTATGTAGATGAACTAAAAATATTCATATTGTCAGACATCAGAAAGATGTAATACAGAGGTACAGGCTAGGGCAACAGAGAATTGTAATTGTTACCAGGATGAGTAATTGGATTAGTAGAGGGAACTAATTTTTTTTGGTTTCATTGTGTGAAGCTAAATACTCTCCATTATATATTGAAATATGATATTTGTTAATTGCAAATGATCTGCCTAATTTACATCAACTCATGTGATTTCTTAAAATCTGCCAGTGTTCTTTTTGAAATGTTGAAAATTTTGGACTACATTTAAAAATTCATTTACTACTATTACTACTACTACTACTACTACTACTACTACTACTACTACTACTACAACTATTACTACTACTACTACTACTACAACTATTACTACTACTACTACTACTACTACTACTACTACTACTACTACCACTACCACTACCACTACCACTACCACTACCACTACCAACCATAACCACCCCCATTACCACCATCATCATTACTCTATTTTATCTTGGTTCAGACTTGTCTGTATTCTATCCACTAAAAGTTTGTTTGTTTGTTCACTTGTATGTTTCTTACAAAAACCCTTTGAGGTGGATAGTGAGAGTAATTTCATCTCCATTTTATAGATGAGATTCAAAGAACTTAGATACTTGCCCATGATCCAAAGTGTAAGAAAATCTGTCATATGAACCTTGTTCTTATACCTCTAAGTCCTTATTAAGCCCTGTTATTTTGTTTATATCATAGTATATTTTAGAAATATACTACTAATAAGATAGTCAAGTTCATAATTCCTATCAAAATCCATGGTAATTAGACCATAGATAGAATGTGTAAGCAAAGTTAGCCATGTTGCAAATCAATCTATATAGGAATTAAAGGAAAGAATATAAATGTCTCAGTTCAAGTTCATCACTCCTCCAGGAAAAAAAATGAAATTCAAGCTTTGCTGAGGTCAAAAAGAGTCATAGAATCTCTATATAACAAGCAGCAGAAACAACAATCTTCAAAGAGTATTTGAATTCTAGTTTCTTTAAGCATCATCTCTTTTCTATTATCAAAGTAGTTGAAATTGATTGAAAAAAACTTTAATATTCTTTGACAGCTAAATACAAGGCAGAGTGAGGCAGTGATTTGGGTACTAAATTGAAAGAGAGACCTGTATTCATACTTTGGCCCTGCCAACTCATTACCTATGAGATGTTGGGTAAATCACTTAAATTTCCCAGTGTCTTAGTTTTATTATCTGTAAAATAAGAGGATTGAATTATTTAACTTTCAAAGTCTTCCAACTCTAAAATGATAATCATAAGATAGGACCTTGCCTGATAAAGTTGTTTTTAAGCAAGCATAGACATATAGAATTCTCCTTCTTAACCTCCCTAGATACTTATTTCTTTATTCTGAGTTAAGTGCAAATACTAGTTAATTTTGTGATAATTTAATACATCATGATTCCTTCTGAGTTTCCAGACTAGGTCTGATGCTTCCATTCTTTTGTTCATAAAAGTGAGAGTAAAACTAGAATTATCTTTTTCTCCTCTAAAATTTCTTCCACTTGTAAGAATACATTTTGGACCTGTCATTCCTTTGGGATGGGAAACTATTTGGTGAAGAAACTCCCTTTATCAATGCAAATCAATACCTCCTCTGGAATTTATCAACTTAGAGAGTAACCTAGGATCACATAACCGATAGATGTCAGAGATAGGATTTGAACTCAAATCTTCCTGTCTCTGAGGGAACTCTCTAGCCACTATGTAAAGCCATCTCTATTTCATTTGTAGCATTTTGCAGATCTTTACATCAATAAACTAAGACAGGAAGTTAAAGAGGAGAAAAAAAAAGGCAAATTCATCAAGAATTGACTAAAACAATGACTCATACTAATAGCATAAGAACATCCTTCATGCCCCATTTTAGTTTGGGTGGACTGACCTCAAATGTGCCTCTATTCCCCTCCTTCAGCATTTTCCCCGTTTCATTTCCTAGCTTTGCTGCTATGCTATTGAAATTATATTTTTCTTATCCTGTCTCTCTGAAAGAAAGTTTTGTACCCTAGTTTGGGGGCTAAGTATTGAATTGACTTTGATACCTTATTTTTACAGAATAGCTTTCAATCCTCTGTTGTTCCAGATAAACTGCTTGAGCTGTTGGAAGTAACCCAGAATCTATATAAGTTTCAAAACTGTTGGGACTGTTTATTGAAGTTTTTATATTTCAATGAATATTTTTAAGTCTTTGTTAGAAATTTTTCAATAGTTTATCATTTTGGAAGGAGGGGGAGTTATGTTTACTTTCACAATAAAATTATTGTATTAATGTGAAAATAAATAAGTAAATAACAAAACAGAAGTTTGCTCAATATTGGAAAGATTGGTATATACCCTTGTATATGAATATTTTTAAATAACACTAATAATTTGTTGCTCTGGTTTACTCCTCAGTTTGTAGGAAACCTTGGAGGAAAAGAAATGTATTCTAATAACTCTTCAAGTAAAGACCTGATTAAAAAAATAATTCTCCTTTCATATACAAAGATGTTGTTACTGACCTTGTATAAGCATAGCATGTGTCCTAGGTTGTTTCTCTGACAGTGGTGATAGTTTAAGCCGAGCTATCTACACTATTGTGTTTGAACCCCTTGTGACCAATGACACACATTTGCCATTTGCTGGCAAGGCTCAAGGGTGAAGTGAGTGAAGAGAGAATAGAGCAAAGGAAACTGACCCACATAGGGAGAAGAAATAACACCCTGATCTCATTAGCACCATACTCTGACCAAAAGCTCTTATTAGCTTTAGATGCTTTTTCCTACGTTTTTCTAGTTCTCATTAATAGCATTTTTTCTACTTTCCTCTCAGTCTCCCCACATTATCAATGTGCTGAAAATGAATGGTAGGAGCATACGAGAGTTATCTAAAAATCTATAATAGAGAAGAACAAGCCAGGGAAAAAGTAAGGGATGAAATTTGTGAAATTATATGAGCAAGTGGGTTCAGAGTCCTTGGGCTGCTTCTTATTTGGCAAATCACTTCACATTCTGTGACTGTTTTCTCATCCAAAAATGAGGACCAAAAGATCCTGAGGTCTCTTTTAAAGTTCTAAATCCTATAAAATTAGGATCCCTTGACATTTGACTTCTCTCATCTTTGGTTTCTTCATCTATAAAATGCAAACAATAATATATTAATTATCTCATGGTGTTATTATAAGGATAAAATGTGATCAAATGTGTTAACTCTGCTATGATTCTAAGCATTATAATGCATTGTGTGTATGTGTGTGTGTGCATTTTTTTGCTTATTTTTATATGGGGATGTTGCTTCATTGGTGTTGGAAATGTTGGAATCACTCCTTATCTCACTGGACTACCCTCTAAGTTATTATCATACAGGTGTAAGAAGTTATTACTTACCAGGTTTTGAGTAAACATCAAGGTAGGAAATATATACCAGTGGTTCTAATTCCAAGTCAAGAACTCTCTCCATGTCTAATTACCTTTCAATAAAAGACCTTGGATTCACATAAGTCTTAGCCAAGGAGTACTAAGTATTGGTATTGCTATGGACAGTTATTCCCACAGAGAGATTCATATAGTACAATGAATGTAGTAATGGAAAAGAGCCCTGAACTTGTAGGAAGACTTGAATTTGAATCCTGAATGTCTTTTTTTTTTTTTTTATTACCGGTGATGCTCTGTAGAAGTTACATCACTTTTTGAGCCTCAGGTAATTCATCTGCAAAATGAGAATGTCAGAACAGATAATCTCTAATGTCTCTTTTAGCTATAGAGACTATGGCTATATCATGGAAATATGGGATCAGGGGGTATCTGATCCTTTGGTCAAGTTCTAACCCAAGTAAATGCTATATATAAAACCCTTATTTATTTTGAGGGCATGTACCCAGACTCTGAGAGTTGACTTTTCTTGATAAGGGTTTTATATGCCTAAATTTTTATTACATAAATCTTCCTTCCCCTAGATATGGTTGGTTTTCAACAGATTCAATATTGAGACAAAAGAGCTTGTATTCAAACGTTTATTCATTTTATCAAGGTTCCAACACTTAATTTCAGATCATCATCCTTTGCATCCTTTCGGTGAATAGGGAATATTTGTACTTTTAAAATGTTCATATTTACGCCATTCAACATTGTATCATTAATAGTTTAGCATCTACTTTCTTCTGAGTAAGTGTTCTAATTGTGGTTGTTTTTTCTTTTTTTCTAAATTTAATGACAGTAAAAATTAAGTTTTTGAACTATTTCCATTTGAATTGAACTGTGGTGTGTGGATGGCATATAGAAAGATTTCTAGATTTAAAGTGGATTGTTGTTCAGTTATTTTTCAATTGTCTGACAGTTTGTGACCTCTTTTGGGGTTTACTTAGCAAAGCTCCTGGAGGAGTTTGCCATTTCCTTCTCCAGCTCATTTTATAGTAGAGAAACTGAGACAAACAGAGTGAAGTGACTTGCTCACAGGCACACAGTTAATAAGTGTCTGAGATTGGATTTGAACTCAGGAAGATGAATTTTCTTGACTCCAGGCCTGACACCTTTTGCACTTTTATCTCCAAATTGACAAGCTGAGTGCTGGCTATTTCTGCTCCCAATATATTGTAGTTTTAAGGCTCCATCATTAACTTCCTCTCAGTATATTTCATTGACCTCAGACTTTCACAAAACTTATCTTTCTACATTTTTAAAAAGTCAAAGTTTATTTGTGGTCAAAGGCTCATTTATTTGAAGTGTTACAAAGGTTGCCTGTAACTCAGTATCTTCCCCTTTCTGGTAAAAAAATAATCTAAGCCTCAATTTCCTTACTACTACTACTACTACTACTACTACTACTACTACTACTACTACTACTACTACTACTACTACTACTATAACCTCACAAGATATGTAAGAAAGTCCCTTGTAGCTAGTTCTAGAAGTTCTCTATAAATGTCAGCTGTTGCAATAGCCTATAAGTATATTAAGTTAGATTATTATTACCCCTCTGCCAAATCAGTTATATTTTCTTCATGATTTTTAAATATTAGAAAATATTTTTATTTTTTTGATAGCATTTTATTTTTCTAATTACATGTCCAAGCAATTTTTATCATTTATTTTTACAGGTTGATGAGTACCAGATTTTTTTTCCTCCTTACCCTTCCTCCTGAAAATTGTAGGTGATTTTTTATATGTTATACATGTATTAGCACTACTTTTAAAATGTTGCCTACACTTGGATTTTATGTAGATAATTTGTATTTTAAGCCATGAGAGTAAAAAACTTTCACTGATATAAGGTCTATCATGCTGCTTTCCATACAATTAGAGCATGAAATAGGTAATGGGATCATTATTATATTATTATTAACATTATTATTATTATTATCCCCATTTTTACTGAAAGGGAAACAGAGGCTACAAAACATCACATGACTTGCCCTGATTCACATAATTACTTAATGATAGGGTTGGGATATGACTAGTTCTTTTGAGTCCAAGCCAACTACCCTTTCCATTATACTAGTCAATTGATAAATATTTATTAAGTGCTTGCTATATTCTAAACACTATGCTAAGTGTTAGGGTTACAAAAGATAGACCTTACCCAAGAGGATCTTATAATCTAATGAATCTAACATGCAAATAACTATGTACAAATATGATTTATACAGGATAGATTGTGAACAGTTTCAGAAGTAAAGTACTACAAATGAGAAGGACTAGGAAAAGTTTCATATTAAAGGTAGGACTTTAGCTGAGAGTTGAAGAAAGCCAGGAATACCAGGAGATAAAAATGAAGAGAGAGAGAGAAATCCAGGAAAGAATGGCAGCCAGTGAAAATGCTTGGAGTTAAGAGATGAAGTAATTTGTGTCAGAAACAGTAAGGAATCCAGTATTGTTTTATTATGCCATGTGAGGAAAGTTATAAGAATTCTGTAAAGGTAGGAAAGTGACTATGTAAGGGGACTTAAATCCAAAAGAAGATTTTGCTTTTGATCCAAGAATAGTAATATGGAGCTGCTGGAATTTATTGAATAGGGTAATAACATGGTCAGACTTGTAATTTATAAAGATCAATTTGACAGGAGTGGAGGATGACCTAGAGTGGGGAGAGACTTGAGTCAGGGAGATCAACCAACAGGCTATTGTAAGAGTTAAGACATGAAGAGATAACTAAACTGGATGAACACCCTGCAAAAGGGTATTGGAAATTTTAGAGGACAGGAGGTGAGTATGAGAGATGTTACAAAGCCAAAATCAACACGACTTGACAACTGATAGGATATAACAGAATAAGGGAGAGAATGAGGAGTCAAGTGTGACACACAGATTGTATTTTGCTATATATAATATCACTGTATTATGCATTCTGAAATCAAACAATTCAGGAAATGGGTCTTAGTTATCAAATTCTTTTCATAGCTCAGTTCTTTATATATGCACATATTTGTTAGGCATTGTATAGTGATAAATGAGACAGAACCAATTTTCTGAATGGGCATTCAGAAAAATTTGTTTAAATGGAAAGGACACTAGATTTTGAGTCAGAAGACAAAAGTTCAAAATCAGCTCAAGTACCTCTATGATCTTAGACAAATCATCTAATCTTGAGGGTCTAAATTTCCTTTTCTGTAAAATGAGTGGATTAAATAGGATGATACCTAAATTTCCTTCTAGCTCCAAATTCTGTGATGCTCTAACACTGGAGTTTTTAACACAGAGTCCATAAACTTTTGTTTTCAGAATTGTTTTGATAAATGTCTTTTAGAGTAATTGATTTCCTTTGTAATCTTGTGTCTTTTATGCAATTGAAAACATTATTCTGAGAAGAGGAGCCCAAGGGATACATTACTGTTAAAAGTTTAAGAATCTTTACTCTAAGATGTTATCTCCACTGGGTGGTTATTTGCAATTCACTTTGATTGTGATATAAAAATGCAGTTTTTATTTTTTGTCTTCAATCTGCCCACCACCAATTTTCCCACCATCTCTATTCTACACTCTTCTTCCTCTCTTTCTCCCACATCTCTTCTGGGATGACTGAAACCACAGCATTAGTTTAGAAACCTTACTGGTTTTAAAGGTCAACATGTAAATGAACTAATTAGGTCAATGTAAATAGCAATAGTACTTTCTGTTTCTAACCTCTTGAATTTTAAATCCTTTTTGGATTAAATAATGAACCATATTGTGAGCTAGTAGGTAGCATTACTAAAAAAAAAAGATATTAAATACTTTAGATTCCTAGATAAACAGAAAACTAATTTGCAGATATTTTACAATGATAAAATAATGCATAAAATTAGAAGTACAAGATTTACACAGTACAATATTTACAAAATGTAAATGTAACCTTAGCTCAGAGCAGAACAGGAAATTATAGGATGGAATTGAAAATATTCAAGAAAAATAGAATGAGCTTTCAGATATTTTTCTTCAATTAAATTACTGAAAAAAGGAAAATTTCTCTAAAGAAGAAATAGGTTCCACTTTCAATAGTTTTGAGTATCTTGAGTTCTTGGAAATCTAAATATTGAAAGGTTTTAGTCAATTTTGTTCTTGAAAGATTTCCATTTCCTAGATTAGAGAAGAGGTAAAGTTTTGACTGGTTATTTCCCCAATAAAAATCCAAGACTTGGTTGCCTAGGGGTGGTTCCATATATTTATTGCTAAAGATTTAGATCTGGTTTGGCTAAACTATAACCAGGGTACTTCTATTAGTAGTAATAGAATTGGTGTCATGAGTAGATCAAATAAAAGTGGATATCATCCAGCAGGATTAGTTTAATTTTATTTCCAGACTTGGGTCAAGGTAACTCAAGACACACTCAGTCATATCAAAAGTAAAAGTGGGAAACCCGTCTTTTCCCAATTCCACTACATAGACTTAGAACCTTTCAAAATCACCAGATGCTCCTGTTCTGAAAATAATGAATACTCTGTTTTTATTTGTCTTCAATATACTTGCCCTTTAAAAAGAAATCTGTCTCTGTTGACTTGTTATATGTATTAATATGCAAGCTCCTTGTAGAAGTTTTATTTTTTTTAAATGAGTATTTTTGTTTTAAAAATAATAAAGTGAAAATTTAAAAGGAATAACAAATGAGAGAGTAACTTTTAATGTATTAATTCATGCAACAGCAGCTGCCTCTTTTGCTATTAGAGTGTTCTTGTGTTCTCAGTTTGGGCGAGACAGCTCACATGAGCACACTCTCTTAGTAAAAGAGACAGCTGCTGCTGCATGTATTAATACATATCAAATGGCTCCAGAGTAAACAAAATGCTATAAATTACTCTAGGGCCTCTACTGACGTCATAAACCCTGAAATTGGTGCATGTCTCCTAGTGATTCTTTTACTGGTCTGTGACATCACTGCATAAGCTGACACTAATGAATTGAGTCATCTGTCCATCCCCTTGTTGTTCCCTGAGAGCTTGCTGGCATAAGCAGGTAGGCTCTTTCACAATACCAGTCATATTGTTGTTTGTTTTTGCTTCTGTCCAGAAAAGACAGCCCCCTTTCCTTTAAGAAAGCCGTTTTTAAACTTCAATTCCCCAATAGGGCTTATCCAGTTTCTAAAATACCATGAGGTGGAAAGGAGAAGAGAGATGAAAACAATTTGTGATGAGGATAAAGAACATGTGGAAGCCTTTAAGTTAATTCAGCAAGACTTTGCCAGAATATTATTTAATGCCTATAGAGTTTTAAGGTTTATAAAACCTTTGTTTATTCTATGTGAAAGCAAGGATGTTATATGCTAATTAAAGAGGCCAGCATCCTGCAACATTTTCACTCACAGGAAAGAGCCATAGCCCCCATTATTATCTCACTTCGTCTGACTACAAATGTCCATGCTCCAAGTCATTGTATGTTTCTAATTTTTTTCAGTAATTTATATGCAAATGTGTTGATTTTTTAATATGTCAAGTATTTTCTGACATTCTAGATGAACTAATAGAAGTGGACAGATGATTTGACTGCATTTATTGGTATTTAGGAATTTTGCTTAAGCAATAGGAAAGAAAGATTCTTATTCTGAAATTTTTTTTAACAACAAATCTGTTAAGTTTGTTAATCATTTACTAGCCTTGAAGCTAAATATAGTTCTGTCTCTGTCATTGTGTAACTTAGAAGTCAGTGGTGTGCATCTCTCCTCCCCAGCTGTTTTCTAAGGATATGATAGAATAAGTAGCTTAGCAGTTCTTTAGCAGTCAATAATAGATATTTATCTGTGATGTTAAGGTGTTTGTAGAAATACTTTAAAGGGGGTTATCAATATTACAATCTTTCAATTATCAGAATGTAGAATTCTAATTGGTTAGAGGAAATGTTTGAAATTCTGGTAACTTCTAGACAAAGATGCATTCTTTCACAGGTATACCAAAGCATTATTAAATAATTTTAAAATATCTATTCTGAAATCTTTTTCTAGAGCTAACTCCTCCTGTTAGATCTTTCTTTTTTGAAAAAGCAATGAATAAATTAAAAAAGCCCATTTTTGTTCTTACAACCTAATTTTAATAGTATCCTACTTGGTCAAAGGTCATGTGTAAGACATTGTAATGCAAATGTATAAATCTGTATCTCTTTTAGGTGTGAGGCTATGTTCTTAGAGACAGATTCCAGCCTGGATTTTTGACTAGGTAGTTTTGAGGAGGATAAAATCATGAATTTCAATTCTCTATTTGAAGATATATATATATATATATATATTTCCTTGAAGAAGTGTTTTATGGATTATTATGGTAAGCTTCTTTCAGATGAAGTTCTTTAAGACTAGTATTTTCGGTGAGGAAAAAAAATTCTACGTAATATTTTTATAGTAAGAATGGAGAAAGGAAGAAGGAATAATTTTTAATGTTTAGAATGTGAACTGTCTTTTAATCTCAATGCATACTTTTCTTCTATTCCAGTTCCTCAGTTCTTCAGTTAATTTTGTACTAAATCAAAGCTATAGCAAGCTTCCCTCCTAGTTCACTCCTGTAATGTTTAAAGCAAGTACTGTGCAGTACATTTTTTTCATTTTTATAATTTCTATGCAAGACTTCACTTGGAATTGAATGCTTTATCCAAACTGAAATTTTCTGCATAAATAAATGAAAAACCTTAACCCTAATGTGTGAATATACATTATTATAAGTATATATTTAATATGTACCAATTTTTTAACAAAATATTTCATCCGAAAATGATTTAGTAAAGGGGAACCAGTGTTGAAGTATAACCCTCAATCACCTCAGGAGAATTTTAAATAAAGGAAATTTTGTAAATTGATAATACAGTGTATCCAAGAAGTTTCTATAGTGGTCTAAAGGTTGATAGAGGGAAAAGAATGTACTTTAAAATATGAGTATTTCTCTCACATTATTAATTTGGATTTTTTGCTGAAGGCTAAAATTTCTCTTCATCTGTTCTTTATTCACATACAGACCTTTGGTCATCATTTCCTGGACCCTAAATTTGGTTTAGATAGTTTGAAGGTGTTACTAAGAGCAGATAGACTAGAAGGGAGGCTACTTGTATCAGACTTGTCTAGACAATGATAGAACTATTGGGTTAAGGTTATTTGGGTGTGTGAAGTTTTAATTTTTAAGAAGGTAGAAACAGAGGCTCTGACTCCTGCTGATACTCAGGATGGGGTGGACAAGTTCCTGTCCCACCAAAGAGGCTGGGAATTACAAAAGGGGATTAGAGAGGATTTGATGAGAGGAGGGAGGTGGGGGTGGGGACCGTCACCCTTCAAAAAAAAAAGAAAGAAAGAAAAAAAAATTCAACAAAGCCAAAGAGAGCCTGCCAGCTGCCCCTCTCAATTTCATGAAGAGAGCCTCTCCAGCTGTTCTCTGATGGTCCCAAAGAGAATCCCCCAAAGCGGCTGCTTTACCCCCTTCTGAAAACTCCCAAGCCTAGTAACAAAGTGTTTGCTTCCTCTGAAAAGAGCTAACATTTGGGGTAAAGAGAGTTAAAAGAAAATAATTGTCCTGTCTTTTCAAAGAGATCTCCATGTGTATAGATGACTCAAAGATTACAATAAAATGAAAGATACATAGTCTTTTTTATTGGTGAATTACAAGGCCCTGGTAGTCGTGTCCGATGGTAAATCTGAACAAATAGATAATTATATAAATCTCAATTATTTTCCATCACTATTTATGATATATTTCATGAATAATATAGAGATCTTATATTTGAAAGCACTTTCTTTTTTCCATTTTTCAATTGGAATATTTTCACTGATGCTCCATTGGTATGGCTGTTCTTTAGACCAGCAGATTGGATTAGCCAGCAGCCAAGCTATAAATGTTAAATCTATTATGCCCTCTTCTTTCAAGAAATATTCATACATTCATCATATGCATCTTGACATTCTATCCAAATTTTTTACTTGCAAGAAAAGTAACCCTGAGAAAGGTTTATCTGGCAAGTTTATTTAAAGATATTTAAATGGGTGAATATGTATAGGAAACAGAAAATTTAAATACTGATCCAAAAGTAGATCATAGATCTAGAACTTCAAGGGACCTCAGATGCCATCTAGTTCAATTCTCTTGCATTACTAATGAGGAAAAAGAGGCCCATGGAAGTGAAATTACCTTTCTAGGTCACATAAAAAGTAAATATTAGAAAAAGATTTTCAAAGTTGGACCTGTGAATCAAGAACCATAAAAAGTAAATATTAGAAAAAGATTTTCAAATTGGACCTGTGAATCAAGAACCAATGTTATTTTCACTGTATCAATTTGTTAAAAATATTTAGCAAAGTAAATTTTTGGGGACCACATACACAAAAGCTCCTCCAATAATCATCTATTAAATAATTGGTTTAATTATCATTGTATTTATTTCTATGAAATAAAGTAAAGTGACAGTGTATATTAATAATTGTGGATGTGTTGGCTTATTATTCTGTCTGCAGTAAGCATTTCAATGCAGTAAACATTTATGAAGTGCACTAAACTAAGTGTCGGAAGGTAAAAAAGAGGTAAAAGATAGTTCCCATCCTCAAAAAGTTCACAATCTAATAGCGTAGACAACATGAAAAGATACATAGAGAATAAAGTTTAAAAAAAGCAATGGAGGTTATCCTATAGATTCTTTGAGGAGGTGGAATTTTAGTTGGAACTTGAAAGCAAGCCAGGGAAGTCAGGAAGCAGAGATTAGGAGACAAATTATTGCAGGCATGGGAATGTGGCAATGAAATGCTCTACAGTGATCCTGTATGATTTTGAATTAAGGAGCCCTTTAATTTTCAAGGAATCCAAATTGTAGATGACCCGAGATCAGTGGAGAGAATCATAATGAATTCAAATGGATTGTGGCCTATCATCAATGATGGCCAATATGGAAGAAAAAATATTAGGGCAAATATGTTGTGAGAAAATCAAGTGGTTCATCTTGTGATGAGATCAAGAAATAAAAGACATCCAAAATATAGACATTGGTACCCTTGTGATTTATAACAGTTGTCCCTTGTATTATAAGAGAGCCACATCAACCAAGTTAATGATGGTATGACTTACACATTTTGTTTATTTTAGAGGGGTATATTGTGCAAAGACATCAGAAGATTTGTGGTATGTAGTATGATGTTCTATTAAGGATCACTGGAAGATTATGGGCAAGGATTAGAGAGGATGAAAAGTCATGGATGGGTAATGTTCTGTACAGATAGACAAACTACCCATATAGATGAAATCACAGATCCTTGACAAAAGATATTAAAGAACTAAAAGAGAGTCTTAAAATCCATGATCATGGATGTTTCTACACAAATGTTTCAAGTATAAATAATAAAGAAGATACATAAATGTATCAGGTAATTTCAACTCAGACTTGGAGGTATAAAATTCAAGTGAAATAAGATTTCAGGATATTTTAGAATAAAAGGATGATAGAATTATAACTTTTATTAAGAGTATCTAAATCTACAATATGTTGATATCAAGAAACACATTTGAAGCAGATGATATACACAGAGTAATGGTAAAAGCCTGGAGCAGAATTTATTATGCTTCAACTAAAGAAAAAAAACTCAGACAAAGCAAAAGCAAAAACTGATCTAATTAAAAAGGGATAAGGAAAGAGAAAGACATTGTAAGGCTAAACTAACACTAATTAATAGATGCATTTGTAAAATTTTATGAAGTACTTACAATGCCCATCAATTGGGGAATGGTTGAACAAGCTATGGTACATGAATGTTATAGAGTACAATTATTCTGTAAGAAATCATGAGTATCCAGACTTCAGAAAGGCATGGAAAGTCTTGCATGAATTGAGGCTGGGTGAAGTGAACAGAACCAGGAGAACATTGTACACATTAAAAAGCAACACTATGAGATGATCAGCTCTGATGAACACAATTTCAATCCTCAGAGACCTGTTATGGAAAATGTTATCCAGATCTAGAGAAGAAACTATCCTGAATGCAGAACAAAGCATATTATGTTCACTTTTTAAAATTTCTTATTTTTATTTATGTCTCATGGTTTTTCTTTCCCTCTTAGTTCTAATTCTTATTTTACAACATGACTAATTTGGAAATATGTTAAATATGATTGTAAGTGTACAACCTATATCAAACTGTTTGCTGCTATGGGGAGGGGGAAGGAAAGGGAGGGTAACAGAAAAACATGGAACTCAAAAACTTGTAAAAGGCTGAGTATTAAAATTATCTTTGTATGTAATTAGAAATTTAATATAAAATATTTAAAAATAATATGTATATGTGTGAGCCAATATAGAAATGTGTCAGGGAAATATGATGGAAAACATTTGAGTGTATATCAATGGAAGGAAAATAGAAATTATATCATAGGAAACTATCACCATTCAAGAAAAGGATAGATGAAAATTTAAGATTATCACAAATATGATAATACTGGCATATGATAATATTGGCAGTTAGGTGGCGTAGTGGATAGAGTGCAAGACTTGGAAACAGAATGATGAGTTGAAACTGTTGTTTGATAAAGCCTACCTTAAACTATGGTTCAGCTATTATGTCCAAACCAATGCAACTGAAAAATCTTGACCCGTATTAATTTACAATTTATTTACAATAATGTTATCAGGAGGTATAGTAAATCAGATACCTGATTCTAACCAATTGGGTAGAGCTAGTTTCTGAAATGGAAAAGACAAAAAAAATCTATTAAGGCAGAAAAAGGAGCTATCTAAAGACCCATGTATATGATTAGGAAACTCATAGACCAACTTATAGTTGATGAAGAGATTTATTGAAGGTGTAAGTAAGTTCAGCTAGCTGAGCATGAATACAAAAGTGATAAGATCCTTTAAGAATACTCAGGAGAGGGGCAGCTAGGTATTGCAGTGGATAGAGCACCGGCCCTGGAGTCAGGAGTATCTGGGTTCAAATCCGGCCTCAGACACTTAATTACCTAGCTGTGTGGCCTTGGGCAAGCCACTTAACCCTATTTGCCTTGTAAAAACCTAAAAAAAAAAAGAATAGTCAGGAGAGCTAACCTATAAATTTAACAATAACAATAGAAATAATAAAAAATAGATAGTATTTATATAGTACAATAAAGCTGGTAAAGAATATGTAGTGAATTTAGTATGGAAGATGATGGTCAAAGAAAAGATGAGGCCTATTGCTCACAGTGTAGGTGAAGGGAGAATAAGTTTTTATTTTTAGGTTTTTGCAAGGAAAATGAGGTTAATTGGCTTGCCCAAGGCCACACAGCTAGGTAATTATTAAGTGTCTGAGGCCAGATTTGAACCCAGGTACTTCTGACTCCAGGGCCGGTGCTTTATCCACTGTGCCACCTAGCTGCCCCTGAAGGGAGAATAAGTAAAGAAGAAAAGAGAATCATGCAACTTTAGGCAATGGGACATAATGAAAAATGGAATTGAACTCAATAAAGTGTTAGTTTGCACCCTTCTTTAGACCATTACCAGGCTTGTGACCCTGAGCAAGTCACCTAAACTCTTTCAGACTGTTTCCTCATGTATAAAATAAGGAAAATTATAGCACCTATATCAGGGTTTTAAAGCACCTATTACAGGGTTATTGTAAAAACAACTCATTGGAAAACATTTAGAACACTTTGTAAACCTTACAGTGTTGAGAGTTTTTCTATATGGTTTTGTTATTATTATTATTATTTTTCCATTTCTAGTTTTTCTTCCAGAGAGAATAATCATAATACTGGGAAACAGTATTAATCATGCTGAAACATGATTAACAAGAATTTGAAACCAAAAATAGTTGAAGAAATAGTAAAGAGAGTACTTGATTTCCCTCATTTAATTCTTAGTCAGATATGGAAGAACTATATCCCATGGTAACAACACAGTTAATCTGTAAGATTCTGATAGTGATGTGGCATTGGAGAGATGCCATTGGACTGAAGGACAGATGCTGTCTTTCAACTGAGAAAAAAGAAAGAAAAAGGAAATGGAGTGAAGTCTACAAAGCGTAGACTTTGATTTTGATATCTGGCAAAATTCGACTGAAAAGATTTAGAAGAGGAAATATTTATCATTTTTAGAGAGTCAGCATAACTTCATCAAGAACAGATTGTGCCAACCTTACTGGATTTACTTTTTAAACAGGTCAACAACTGGATAAGATGAAGAGATTTGGGCTAGATATTCTTTTCCCAACCTTTCTGAGGATGAGGTCCTTTTTGAGGTTAAAAAACAAAACAAAAAATTATAGCTCCCTACCTCCTGCTGTATGTGCTGATGAGAAACATTAGGATGTTTGGGTGTGTGTATGTGTGTGTATATATAGGGATTCCTGAAATCTTTTCAAAAATTATGTAGCTTCTTAGGGATCTGCCCTACATGGGGTTAAAACCACTAACTGGATTAGAGTGAAGGCAACAAATGAAGTGATCAGACCCTCAAAGTAGTCATTAATCTCTTAATTTGGAGAGGAGTCTCTGTGTAATCTCCAGGTATACATTTATGAGTAACATAGTATGACATGAGTAAGGGATGAGATATTATATTCATAAGTAAATATTTTATCAAATTTTCAGGACAGAGGTGGTGGCAGCTAACATGCTGGATGGATTGAAATGTTCATTTTTTTTTAAAAAATACAGACTAGGGAAGAGATGGCCAAAAAGAATATAAGTAGGAGAACCAAGTCAGAAGAATGGCAGAAAAATTGAGGGGAGGGGGAAGTATACAGAAAGGAAAACAAATGGTGCCAAATTCCATGCAAAAGACAAGAAAAATGGTAACTGAGGAAAGGTCATTTGATTTGGCAATTGGATTATTAAATCACCTGGGTTTTCCAGGGTGAAGGGGGTGGGGTGGGGTGAAAGGGGCACACACATGCGTGCGTGCATGCGTAGCTGGGTGCCTGTGGAACACCCAATAAATTGCCTGTGATTAGGCTATAGAAGCCTGGAGGAGGCTTTCTGTAGGCATGCTGCTTGCCTGGCCTCCTTTTTCCTGAGGGGACTGGTCACTCTCTACAGTGGGGCAGAAGGAAGAGAAGATGACTCTTTCTAGTCTGGAGTGAGGTTTGAATTAGCCCAGAGGCCCTTCGATGGGGCCAAGAAGAGAGTACAACTGGCCTGAATTGGTGATCTATTTAGGGTACTTAGTTGTTTTAAACTGGGGCCCCTGAAATGAATCTGTAACTATTTGCTTTGAGAATAATCTGACCTCCCAGAATTCCCAAATCACATTTAAATGATGATATTTAGATGTAAATAATTTAGAAATTAAAGGTTGATTCCATCTAATTAGAGTATATTTGGTTATTCCAGTGATAATCTTACTTTAATACAAACATATTGAAATATAACAAGCTCTTCATAAGAACTGCATTCCTAGGAATGATTTAACTGTTGTTTTTAAAAATAATTTATTAACCTCATGATATTTGAGCTTAAGAAAGTTGTGTTTGATCACATTCAGAAACCAAAGGGTCAGTTTGATGGATGACTGCCTCTAGATCTGCCTGAGAGTTTATAATTTTCCTAATAACAGGGAGTTATAAAGAGAGAGACATACGTGTTAATTAGTGTGTTAGGCTAGAGGATTGTTAGTTGTCCTGAATATTGTGATTTACAAAGCAAACAGGAGTTTTTGAAATTATGTATAATTGTATTGGGTAAATAGCTGAAGTAAATGCTGTTTTGTACTGAAAGCAAGCAAGCAAATGAGAAAGAGATGAAAGAAAGAAAGAAAGAAAGAAAGGAAGAAAGAAAGAAAGAAAGAAAGAAAGAAAGAAAGAAAGAAAAGGAGAGAGGAAGGAAGAAAGAAAAATAGAGAGAAAGAAAGAGGGAGAGGGAGAGAAAGAAAGGAAAGAGAGAGAGAGAGAAAAAGAAAAAGACAATAACTTGAAGAACAGTTTCACTTGAGTAAAGAGTTAGGAAGCCAGATTGCAAGTGATTGAAAAGTAAGAGAGAAAAGAAGGAAGTAAAGATTATAGATAACTTTTAGGTGGCCCAATGGATAGAGTACTGGCCTTGAAGTCAGGAGGGCAGAAATTCAAATCTAGTCTCAGACACTTGATACTTAGTAGCTGTGTGAGCTTGAGTAAGTCTTTTAATCCTTTTTGCTTCACATCTAGGGCCATCTCCAGTCATCCCGATTCATATCTGGCCACTGGACTCACATGGCTTTGGAGGAGAAAGTAAGGCTGGAGATTTTGCACATCTACTCCTTACTCAAATCCAATTCATGTGCTTGTCATGGCATCACCTCCCCTGATGTCATGGTCTTCTTCCAGAATGAAGGACAACATCATCACCTGGGATTATGTTTGATAGGAGAGTTAAAGAACAATAGTTTAAGGCAGGGATGGGGAACCTTCAGGCCAAGACAACATTAGGCTGGAACTGATTTGAAATTCAATAAATATTTATTTTTTAGGGTAAATTAATGACCAAATATAGCCCTCAATGATGTTATAATTTTTCAAATGGCTCCTGGCAGATAAAAGTTTCCCTACCCTTGCCTTAAGGGGATGGTGGAATTAAGTCAAGTTTTTGAAGAAAAGCAGGGAAAGTCTTTGAATAAGGAGAGATTAAAGATTATAGAGAAAGAGGACTGGGGATTGTGGGAGCAATATTCCAGAGGAGGTGAATGAATGAGAGAGTGCATCAATGAATGGAAAAGCATATATTAAAAACTTATGTGTAAAGTACCTTGTTGCGGGGTGGCTAGGTTGTGCAGTCAGGCCCTGGAGTCAGAAGGACCTGAGTTCAATTCCAGTCTCAGACACTGTAAACCACTTAACCCCATTGTCTTACAAAAAATAATCTAAAAAATAAAAATAAAGTACCCATTAAGTATTGGGGAATGACAAAAAATGAGGAAAGTTCATGCCTTACAGGCATGTTTGAATTAGGATACACAATACATAAATAGGACTGATGACCAAGGAAAGTTTGCAGAATTACAGGGTTGGCACACCCTTTCCTGGAGCATTGACTAGAGTCATACCTACAGATAGTGACTGAGGAGACCACCACCAAACAGGAGAGCAGGCCCTGGGGGACCAGTTTGGAGGAGGGCAAAAGGGTTTAGTATTCAAAGTCATGAGTACTGATCTGAGTGGTAAGGTGACTAGCAAGAAGCTGGTTGGGGAGTGAATTAAAGTAGATGGATAAACTCATGAATACAAATAGAGAAGAATGTCTTAGCAAAGAAAATGTCCATCTTCAGACTATAGTTAAGGAGTGAAAGAGCAAGTATATAGAGGATATTTAATGTGTATAATGGGGGCAAAATATAATAAGCTGAAAGCAGAATGTATTTTACTCAGAAAAGTATGAGACAAGGTCTGCTGTGGAGAGATAGAGAAAGGGTTAGTGGGGAAGCTTTGAGTAGGGAAGAATAATTTAGGAATAGCCATTATTGAGATCACAATAGAAAATCAGTTACACAGGAGTAGAATGTCTGTTTTACTGTTGTTGAAGCTCAGTTGACATTAAAAAACCTAAAATTTGTAGTTGGCTCCAAAAATGAGTGTCATGTTATGGGTGCTACATTAAGAAGGTCATTGATGAAATGTAAAGGATCTAGAAGCAAGTTGCTAGATGGTTAGGGAACAAGTAGAGTTAAAGGAAGATAGGTTGAAGGAGCTAGGAATATTTTATCTGGAAAAGACTAGCCTTACCAAAATCTGTAGCTGTCTTCAAGTAGGGCTGTCATCTGGAATAGAGATTAGATTTTTTTTTTCTGCTGGGTGGGAAAACACTGAGTTTAGAGTAAGGAATGAAAGCTGAAGAGAAGCAAATTTAGGATTAATGTGATGAAAATCTTCCTAGCAATTAGAGCTATTCAGTATAGAATAGATAACATTCAAGAACTTGGAATCTTTTATCATTGAAGTTCATTAAAGAGAGATTCAATACCCTCCTATTAGGAATATTTTTGAGTGTACCTGATCAGATAAAGATTGATTTCCAAGTCCTAATGAGGTCTATTCTAACTCTGAGATTATATAATTATGTGATTCTTAAAATCATCTGATTTTGTAATGAGAAATTAAAGAAAATACATGCCTATCTTAGAAATTTTTCTTTTCAAAATTGTTTTAAGAATATAAACAATACCATTGTTTGAATTTGATATAGAATAGACAGATAAGTAATCTATTTAAAGCAAGAAACCATTTACATGATATTTTATAAAAATAATGCTCCCTTTAAATTATTTCATTTTTTTATGGTAGCCCAACTAGAGGAGTTAGGAATCATAGGAATTCATGCTTCCTGCTTTAGCACCTTACATCTGTATTCATAATTTTTGAAGCTATTTATGGAATTTATACAGAAATTTTATCACATAAGTTTGAAAGAATACCAAGGTGAGAGCCATGAAATCAGAGCTTTTGTCTTAATTCTTCCCTAACTATATAAATACCTTTAGGCAATGATTTCTTTTCTCTGGGCAACTTTTATTCTTTTTGTTGTTTAGTCATTTCAGTCATGTCTGATTCTTTGTGATGTTGTTTGGGATTTCCTTGGCAAAGATGCTGGAGTAAGGTTTGCCATTTCCTTCCCCAGGTTGATTTATAGATGAGGAACTGAGTCAAACAATGTTAAATGACTTGCCTAGGATCACATAGCAAGTGACTGATGCCAGATTGGAGTTCCAAGAAGATTCCTGAATTTAGGTCTAGCATGCTATTTACTATGCTAATACTAAATATTTTATACTTGTGGTCTTGGAAGTACTTTAACACTGAAGCTTCTTGCTCCTGATAATCCTAATTTCTGGTTTCTGATAAATCCCTCAAATTTGTTTACAGACAAATTTTCAATTAGGATTATCAGGAAATGGCCTTAGAGATTAAATGGTCTTTCCTTCCTCCCCAGTAGTGCTGCCCTATAATTTAAAAATGGGTCCTGAATCAGAGAAATGAAGTAACCTGCCAAATCATTTGCTAGGCTGTTTAACCCATTTCATTCCAATTCAAGAAACATTGAAGCTCCATGTTCAAGTCATTATGTATTAAGTAAAAAAAATATTTAGTGTTTAAATCAAATTTATCAGTAAAATCAAATTGATCAATTTACTTATCTACATTTAACCACTTTAATTAGATAAAGTCTAAGACCCTTTTAGTTTAAAATTATGCCCTGGGTAACTGCTTTGTTTTTAAAAAAGTAGTGAAGGTTCCAAATTTTTCATTTTTTTTAACCTTTAAGAGTTATGAATGCCTTTGTGTCCAAAAGCAAAGTGAATTCTAAGAATTAAAAAACTACAAATACTGTCCTTGATTTTTGAACCTGAAACTTTATAATTTTCTGCAGAATCTGGACTCCACTACTTCAACTATTCTAGTCTTGATTATCTTCCCCTTGCTCTCAGGTACTGTGCATTCACTTTTTGAAGAAATTTGAAAATAAATTCAGATTGACTTTCATTTGGGGAAAATAACTGTGCAAAGTGTTTTTATCCATTTCTATTCCTCCACCCCTCCCAATGTAGATGACTAGAATGATCACTTTTGAATGAATAAATTTTGTTTGAGGTGTCTTTGCACCCAATCCTGAACTCAATGAAATTGGTACAACATCATCTGTACATAGGAACATTTGGAGGGACTTGTTTGTAGTAGAATACTTCTTCAATTTGAACTGTGCACAGGAGTTTCTATGTATCCCAGCATTTTTTTTTAATGTCTTTGGTAATGTTGTTTCTTAACATATCATTGAACTTAACTATCTCTACTACAGACTTCAGAGTCAGGAAGATCTGAGTTTGAATCCTACCTCAGATATTTATTAGTGGTTTGATTCTGGGCAAATCATTTGAACATACTAGTACCAGTTTCCTCAATAAGATGGGGATAATAGCATCTACTTAACATTGGTTCAAATGAAATAACTTACCTATAGTCTTTGGAAACCTTAAAATACTATATACATTGTATGATGATGATGATACTGATGATGATATCCTAGTTTATTGCATGAATTTAGCACATGTATATACAAATTAGAGCTTTTAAAATTGTTTTTTGTTCTCCCCACTCAAAACTTTTTTAAAGACTTTTAATGCAATAAGGGACTACATATAACTGAACGTTAGTAATCAGAAGAATCAAAATTTCACATAACCAGGAAAGAAAATGGAAAAGCAAGTTGTAGCTTTACAAGAGGGTGAAACATTTCCACTGATCACTTGCATGTAATCAGTGACATAAAAGGCAACATCAAGGATATATATGGCTAAAAATGGTACAGTAATTTTTTTCCTTTCCCTTCTCCAAGAAGATCCTGTTTTCTAAGTTGGTAATTAACTTCTGTATCTCACTCTCTAATAAATCTCTGAGTTCTTTTCAGACTCAGCTCAAATGCCAATTTGTGGTAGTAGATAGAGGTAGTTAAGAAGATCTGACTTTAAATGCTGCTTTAGACACTTCTTGTATAGATCTAGGCAAATCATTTTGATGCAGAGAAAAGATGTAGAGAATTATGAATGTAAAAATTGGGTGGAGATGTAAATTGACTACCACCTACTCTTGAGATGTAAATTGACTAGAAAGTAGAGAATTAAGAATGCAACGGAAACAAAATTTGTAATCTTAAAGACTGCTAAATCTTGTCAAATGGGTGGAGACCCCTATTCTTGATATAAATCAACTACCATTGATTCCTTGTTTAATGTAAAATTTATATCCTCATCTCTTTAGGCTACATGCTTTACCTAATTCTGGGTCCAGTAAAGGGGAATGGAGTTCATCTTTTTCCACTCAGGATAAGGACAAGCCTATAAAAACCTGACGCCACTCAGGGCCAGCCAATCTTCTCTGACTTGTTGGTCCAGTCAAGCTCAGCTGGACTACTCTTTTATCTCTGTCTTTCTAGACCTACCATTTTCTTATGTGCTGTAACTTCTTTTAATAAATTTTTATTTTATTTCCACCCTTGCTTTCCAGAGTCTGAATAATGATTCCTCATAGGCAGATCCATACTGTTTTGGCCTTAGTTTCCTCATCTGTAAAAGGAAGACTGGACTTGTTAACTTCTAAGGTCTTTTTTAGCTCTAAATGTATGGTTCTATGAACTATAATCTTGTGATTTTTGTAAGAAGATTGTCCCAATCTTCCTTGATGCTAGTTCCCCATCCTCTCTGCTTATCTGATATCTATTCTTTATGTATCTAATGTATCTATTTATATGCATACTTTCTTCCCTTTAGAATATAAAATTTTTGAGGGCAGGGACTGTTTTCACTTTTTTTTTTTTAGGTTTTTGCCAGGCAAATGGGGTTAAGTGGTTTGCCCAAGGCCACACAGCTAGGTAATTATTAAGTGTTGGAGGTCAGATTTGAACTCAGGTACTCCTGACTTCAGGGCTTGTGCTCTATCCACTTCCCCACCTAGCTGCCCCTGTTTTCTCCATTTTTAAAGAATATAACCACAGTATTTAGCACAGTGATTGTCACATAGATAATTGCCAGTTGATTGATTGATGGATGGGGATGATTTAATTAAATACACAGGTTATCCAAGATAAAAGTTATAAAGAGACTTTGATTTATCATAGAGGAAGAGGTACTTGTAAGAGCACTGATCTTTTAAAATATAAGGATGATTTTACAAGTATTTAAGTATTTCCTGTGTGCTAGATATTACATGGTATGCTTTACATCTATGTTCTCATGTGATACAACAACCTTGAGAGGCAGTTACCATTATTATCTCAACTTTACAGCTGAGTAAACAAAGGCAGAAAGAGGTCAATGACTTATCCAGATTTGTTCAACTACTAAGTGATTGAGGCCAGATTTGAACTATGGTCTTCCTGATTCCAGGCCCAGAGCTCTATTCACTGAACCATCCAGCTCAGAAATCATTAATTAGTTGACTCAACTTCTGTAGGATGAACTTGATAACAATCCCATGGACTCACTTAATTTTGTTATTAAACTTAGTATTTTTCAAGGATACTCAAAAATTGACTGGGGCAGTTGTGTGGCCTGGTGTATAGAGCACTGGTCCTGGAGTCAGGAGGACCTGAGTTCAACTCTTGCCTCAGACACTTAATAATTACACAGCTGTGTGACCTTGGTAAGTCACTTAACCCCATTACCCTGCAAAAACAAAAACAAAAAAAGACATTTAAAAAAAGAGAAAAATAAATGAGAAAAAAATTGACTAATTATGAGTGTGGACAGCCAGGTGGCATAGTAGATAGAGTTCTGGGCTTGGAATCAGCAAGGCTCATCTTTCTGAGTTCAAATATGGCTTCAGACATTTGCAAACTATGTGACCTGGGCAAGTCACTTAACCCTGTTAAATTCCTCATATGTAAAATGACCTGGAAAAGGAAATGTTAAATCACTTCATTAAGAATTGAATATGACTGAAAATGATGCAACAACAATAAAAATTGTGAATGTATTTTAAAAATGAATAGCATTGTTTTTTAAGAACTGGAAATGAAAATTTTCTAGACAAGTCTATTTGTAAATGGAATAGTACCTGCTATGGGCTGTCACCTATGTTAACAAAACTACCATTGCCCTGTCTCCCCCCCCCCACCCAGTACATAGCCCACATTCATTTGTGCAATGTTATGTGCATTTCTAATGCTTCTCAGTCTAGAGACCTCCCAGCCCAAGCACCCACATCATCATTATCAATTAATACTTCTTAAGAGTCTGCAATGTGCCTTGAAGTAGATGCTGAATTGTGTTCTAGTTAAATGATCTGGGAAAGGATTGTCCCTTTGGCACCCAGCTATTGCTACCACAGAAAATGAGCACATCAGGGTATTCCTAATGTCATTCATCCAAGAACTGTGTGGGCCGATTCTGAAACTTGCTTAGTTTTAAAAATCAGAGATGATCTAACCTGTTTTATATAGAAAGTTCATGAAACATTAAATTGCTGCCTTCTTAATTTATATATCCCTCCCCTAAAGGATTCATGCTTAAAAAAAAAAGATTGATACACCAAGACAGATTTTCAAAAGAACCTTAACCTTGCCAACAAAATTACACCTGGTGGAGTCTGTGCAAATAATGGTTATATTTGCATGGACAAATTGGATAGTGAAAGGTTAACTCCCTGATTGTGAACATAAGCATGGCTGTTGCGTGACTCAAAGTTTCATGTGTAAGCTCCAGAGATCAGAATTGAGTACAAATGCTGCGGGCTCACTCGGTGTCTGTTTATTATGTGAGGGCGATTGATAAAAAGATATTAGGCAAGAGAAATAATTTGTTCCTAATTCACATTCTTCCCATTTGATTTCATAAATCTGGCAAAACCCTGATTGGTACTCTTTTAAACACTATGCCAAAATTCAAGTGTTAGCACTGTAACAGTGTTATCTGTCTTAAGTGCCTCCAAACTAATCTAGAAAAGTATTTATAATTTCTGAACTTGAATTACTGTGAGATGGTTTCAACTTTTAAAGTTTCAAACAGCAACTTAATTTTTGTCAATATGACCTGTGTAGGATCTGTCTTTCTCACAATGTATGACACACCTGATCTGCCCAGGATCAAATTGCTAATAAAGGTCAAAGGTGGAGTTTGAACTAAGATCACTTTGTCTGAAGACCTGGCACTATCCACTGTGACTTGCTGCCTTTTTTCTGCTACTTACAGAATAGCAGAAAAATAATAAAACAGAAGTTAGCATTTACATAACAGTTTAGGGTTTATAAAGCACTTTGTATCTGTTATTTCCTTTATTCCTCCAAAAAGTGAGGGGCAAAGAAAAGGCAAAAAGTAGATGACCAAAACATCTCATTTTCAAGGCAAGCTGGAAAGCACAGTGAATAGAATGCTGAAGTTGGAGTCAGGAGGACCAGAATTTGAATTTGATCTCTGACAATTGACACTTATCTGTGTGACCCTTGGTAAGTCACCTCTTTCTCAGTCATAGTTTCTCAAATGTAAAATGGGGTGACTGTGAAGCTTAGCTGAGAAAAACTTTTTGTAGAGTGCTTATCATGGTGCCTGATACTTAGTAGGGTCTTAGTAAATGCTTTCTTTCTTTCAAATAATTTAATTTTGAATTGTCAGAGAAAGAAATTTGTTTAGAGATTTGTCTGAACTGGAAGGGACCTCAGAGGATACCATACTTTATCAAGAATTCTCTGGAGAAAATACTTGGAAAGTGGTTATCCAACCATTGCTTAAAGTCAACCCATTCTACTTCTGGAGGTCTCATTAGTTAGGACTGCCATTTTGCCCTTGACATATGTCATTTTCCCATAGCTTAGATTTCATTAGATATGTAAAAACTTAAAATGTATTTTTAAGTGGAATGCTTCCTTGTATGTTTATGAATCTGCTTAGTTTTTTCCATTGATAAATGTAAATGTATTTTAACAAGCATATATTAAGCTCTTACTACTTTCAGGTCATTGTGTTAGCTAGTTAGGAACAGGTGACAAAATGAAGCTTTTTTATCAAGGTCCTTACATTTTATTATATGTAACCATTTTGAATGCATCTTGTATATTTTAAGTAATAGGATATTGATAATATTTTGAAATATGAAATAAAGAAGCAACATACTACCAAAAAAAGGGGTATTCACTAGTAGTCTGGTAGTTAGAAAAGCTTGTACTTTTAATTAATTCCCTGGTTACATTTGTATATGGTTTTCCTTGTGGAAAAGTTATTTATTCTTATAAAGGAGATATTGTTTGGAAATATCTTATAATTTTATAACATTTCAAATTTTTCTAAGTATTTTCATATATATTATTCAATTCTTATTAAGAGGAATAAAACTGAGTGCTGGAGTAGAAATAATAGAAATCATAGGGTAAAGGGTTCATTCTATCTTGGAATTTGTAAGGAGAGGAAAATTGGACATAATCTAGTATGCCCTCTAAATTTGAGGAGAGAAGATTTCAGAGAGTTCAGTGCAAATATAGCTAGGACTTCATAATCTAATATTCTATAGGAGAGGTTAACCCAGGAGGCTTTAGAAAAGTTTCCAAAGATGAAATTATGAAAAAAAGAAGAGAAGCAATTCTGATGAAGAATAAAGAAGGCATTCCTGGAAATACATTCGTGGTGTAATTGTCATGGTGCCTGATGCATGATAAATACAATGGAAATCACCAATCAATATGGATTTTTACTATGTATATGCATGTATATAAACACAAACACATAAAAAGATGGAAGCAAAGGCCCATGATGGAAGAATTCTGTAAGAAGAGTTTGAGGAGAAATAAAGCTCAGAATAAACTGAGGTTGGCTAGGAAAGATAAAAACAAAATGGAGAAGGGTTGGATTTTAATTTTATTGGGAGAGAGAAGAATATGAACAGAGAACACTTCTGTTTGAGGTTGGTGAGATGAAAACCTGTGGCAGAAAGAAGTCAAGTCTGATCATTTCTTATGATGCTTCTGTTCCCTCAGTCAAAGCGGATGGTCTTCCTACTAGGAAAGACAAAAATAGTAAAGAGGGTCATCCAAAAATACAAGAGAAGCCAGTTTTGATCAGGAGGCATAAAATCCAGACTATCACTATCTCCTTGATTCTTATTTTGAGTCTTTATTTAAACTCTTCCCTCATACCTTTGTCACCTACAAATATGATAATCAGTCATACCTTTGAAATTCAGTAAAAATTATATGTAAATATGAAAAATGGATTAAAAAATCAACTTCATGAGTTTGAGAGGAGGGAGTTTTGACTTGATACTAGTTCTTTTGACAAAAGATCTTTGGATTTTAATATTCCATATAAGCAAAAAACAAGAACAGTGAAGCAATTTAAACAATCTCAGGTTTCATGAAGAGGAGCATAGTATCTTGAAATAAAGAAATGCTGGCTCTGTTGTCCTCTGCATTGAACTGATCTTTTTCTGTAGGAAGACATGTTCATTCTAGGAGTCATTTTTTTTTTTTTTTGCAAGGCAATGGGGTTAAGTGGCTTGCCCAAGGCCACACAGCTAGGTAATTATTAAGTGTCTGAGACCAGATTTGAACCCAGGTACTCCTGACTCCAGGGCTGGTGCTTTATCCACTGCGCCACCTAGCTGCCCCCTAGGAGTCATTTTTAATAATGCCTTGGATAAACTGAAGTGTATTCAGACAGACTGATGACAAAGAGCCTCAAGATCTTACAGTTTGAAAGAAATGGATATATTTAGGTTGGGGGTGAGAAGATATCATGGAACATTTAAATGGGATATTTAAAAGGCTGTCATGTGGAAGAAGTATTAGATATTGTGTTTGGCCCCAGAGGGCAGAACAAGGATAAAGATGGAAATTACAAAGGAGTAACATGCATTAATCAACAACAACAACACAAAACTTTCTAGCTATTGAAAATTAATTAGTTTGCTTTAGGACATATGTTCCCCCTTCTTGGAGATCTTCAAGAAAAGGCCAAATGATGATTTTTAAGTAATAGGTTACTTTCCTTCCATTCTAAATGCATTTTATTTTTACCTGTTTATATACAAATTTTCTCTTTCTTCAGAATGTAAACTCCTTGAGGGCAGGGATTGGTTTGGTTTGTTTTTTTCCTTGCATTTTCAGCTCATAGCATAGTGTCTGACAGAAAATAAGGATTTAATAAATGCTTTTTGAATATTGATTGACTCTTTTATTTCATCATGGAGGTAAGATGGCTTTAAGATGGTCCCTTCCAACTCCAAGATCATTTGAAACTCAGAACAAGCTTGTGAGGTAGGCAGACGATCTGAGTTCCCATTCTGGCCCAACATCAGGCAACTTCTAAGTAACAAATCATAGATAAGTACCTACACCTTCTGACTTTTGATTCAGTTCAATTCTCATTGCCTTTTCCACAGAAATGCAATATTTCATTATTTGTAACAAGCGCCTTTCTCCTCAGAATATTTCTAAGATAACAAACTCAGTATCAACATTCCATTTGTCCCCATATTCATGTACTTTAAACTTCTGTCACACTGAAAACAGCAAACAATTTCTCCAATGGGCTGAAACATGAAATACTTGCCATTTCTTTGCATGGTTTCAGACTATTGTTCTTTTGTTTTGCATTTCACTGCTAGACAACTTTAGACTTAACGGAATAACTTCATAGCTCAGTGGAGAGCAATTATACTTAGAATTTTAAAATTATTATTACGAAATCTACAAAAAATGGGAAAAGACTTCTAGCATCTTTTAGTCAACACAGTATTACAATTCTGTCATTTACAGAGTGTTACTTGTGCCATATTACCCAGCATTGTGGTTGATCAAATTTAAATCACTGTGAGCAATAAGGATCCTTAGTCTCTCTAAAGAGAATATTTATTTAAAGCCATTGATCTGGATCTTAGGAAATGCTATTAGTTAGACTCCATATAACAACTGCAATCCATATTGTGATGTAAATATTTTGAATGTTGGTTTCATAATTTGGAGCATTTTTCAAAGAAAGATAATGATTCTTTTTGTAAACTATTACAATTACTTCAGAATTTTTAAATAAGAGGGACATTTGTTCTATTGAACCCCAATACAAAAATGACGTGTAAAACACAAAATAAAACTCATTCATTCAATGACATAAATTGCATAAAATGGCTGCCATTTCCCCATATAACTAGAAATTAGATACATGGGGGAAATTTATAATGTATAGTACAACTTCATTGCTTCTTAATTTGCAATGGAAAGCAGGATTATCCGCATATATATTTTTAACTATGGTGGTAGCAGGAACATGACTTCAAATTCAGAAACCCTCTGCCTTTGCCACTAGATTCATTCAGGAATGTAAAACAAAAAATAAGACTTTCAGTGGTGGACAGAGACATATACGCATATGTGCAGGCACATACACACGTAAAATTGTAATTGCAATGTACAAAAAGCCTGTCAAAGCTCCAATTTCCAATATTCTAATGAATATCAAAAGAGTCCAGTACTTCTGACTTTGACAAATTGCAGATGAGGTTTTATTCATTAAGAGGGGCTGCTAATGTTTATTTAAATGCAATTTACTGTTGCATTATTGATTAGCTACTGCAAAATTATCTTACAAGGAGCACGTGTGGCAAGAAGATTTCAGGTTGAGAGAGGATTTATCTAGGGAAGGCCTGTAGGCTTGATTTAGGCCCTAGGACATGAGAGTTTTAATTTATCTGGAAAGAAAGGCCTGGTGGAAGGTTTGCTTTGTTTGCATTTAGACAGCAGATGAAAGGGGTTTTGATGTTGAGCTGGGAGAAAATGGCTGCCACTCTCGTTATTCACGCAGAGAATTCAGCAAAAGAAAAAAATCTATTACGGGGGGCAAGATAAAACAAGTCTTTTCTTCTTTGCAAATCATTTTTAGAATCGGAATATATGGCTCTTGTTATCTTCCTGAGAAGAAATAATAAAAAAAAATGTTACCCGTTATCTCAAATCTTTAAAAAAAATTCCATATTGCATTCATTACTAAGCCTTCACTTTCTATTTGGTCTGCATATGTTCAGCAGGGTCGTTCCTGTCTGAAGAGCCTTGAAGTATGAATGTAACCCTAAAATAAGAGTTAATGCTGGACTTAAAATGTTTTAATGAAACCTGAATAAGCCATGCTTTCACATACTCTTTTCTGACAAACTAAAGGGACTCTAGTATTTAGTCAGAAAGCCCAATAAGTGGTCCAGTAATGTATCAATGATTTAGAACGTTAGCTACAGCTTCCCTTAAGAGGTAGGCTTTTCCAGGAGTTGTTTACTCAAACCCCCATCATTAGGAATAAATTAATAGTATAAGGCAAAGTCATGATACTGCTCTGCCTAACTTGAACAGTTAATAAAATCCACAGGAGCTCTGTTTCTGCCTACATCAGGCTAGCTACATCCCACCCAAAGCAGGGAATGGGGACAGCAGAGAAAATTAGTGCCCAGTGAATAGACCCATAGAGGAATAGGAACCATAGAGGAATAGAAGCCATAGAGAAATATCTGAAGTATAAATAGATTTTGTTCATCAGTTGAATAAACATTTTAATTCTCTTACAACCCTTGCCAGTTGCCTTCCAAGTCCTGATTTATGCCTTGCAAGTTGTTATAGAAAATGATTTCATTTATTTGACTACTAGCATAACTCCGGTAGGAGTGAGGTTTTGGAAACTTCTCATTTTCCCCTTGTATTGGCTGAGAAGTGCATATTGTGAAAGAAACTGCCCAAAAGAATTTAGTTAAAATGTTCTGGAGCTTCTCCTCTGTTTGGGGATTCATTAGAATTCTATAGTGCACTAAGTAAAAAAATTTCAAATAGATGTCAGTATGCCAAGAGAATGTGGAAAATGTCTCAACTAATCAGTAAATAGTTTGGATTAGATACTGCATGTAATCATATCTGGACCACCCCCATTACCCAAACATTATTATTCAGAAGACACTTCAGCTCACTTATTCTATTTAAGAAAAAAAATAAAAATCTAGACAGGATTCTGCATTTAAAATGAAGCTTAAAAAACTTTGTGAGATTTGGGTCCACGAATGAGAGTGACAGCAACAAGAATTATGTTTTCCTTTGGGGTTTACACCACTGGTGACATGGTGATGATGACGGAGTATCGGTCCTGACAACCTGAAGGTTAATTACTTAGCCCACATTTCAGGTCTGCCAGAGTGGGATACTGCCTTGAATTTATTTACAAAAGTCAAAAGCAGTAGCTGGGATTTTAGCATTGACTCATACAATCACAAATAGTGGCATGATGATTGTGAGTTTGTTGTTTCTGTACGTTTATCAGTTTCTCATTTCTCCCTAAGTTAATTTTTCCTTCTGTTCTATTCTCAAGTACCCTTTTGCTATTTTTCCTCTTCACCTTCAGTTTTTGGCAAACAGTACCATACTTAAGAACATTCAACTCTGGAACAAGAGCAATTATAAAGTAAGGCAAACTTGAAAGTATGTTTTCTGAGTCATGCAGACTTAGGTGTTGCTCTATTAAAATTTTTTTAAGAACTTAAAATATTGTTTTGTATTTCAAAAGTGAATTTAGTTATGAATTTGAATGCCTAAATAAAACTTCAGAGAATAAGGGATCAGGTGAAGCAATTGAAAAGAGAGATTTATTTAAAATGCTATAAATGAAACATGATGTGTTAAATTATGCTTTGTTTTATTAGGAAAGGAAGAAACTTGAAATCTCTAATGCTATGTTATCTAGATTGAAGTCTAAATTTTTAAAGAGCACTATCATTTCATATATGCAAGTGTTCTAGAGTGAACTGGATGGGCAATAAGCCAAATTAGAAGTTATTTGATCAAGGGAATCTGTAATGTTAAGTCTATATGCCCATAGCCTGAAAGAAAAACTGACAGTTAGATGTCACAGAATCTAGACCCATTTTCTTTTCTTCATTCATTAAGCTATTCATTCAACAAACATTTATTTATTAAGCACTTGTTCTCTTATCACATACTTTTCTAGGCTTAGAAGATGGAAAGACAAACAATAACAAAGACCAGAACTTGTTGTCAAAGAGTTCACATTTTATTTAGAAGTAAAATTGTGTAGTGAAATTCACCTATCATTACCAATGCCATATAGGAGCCATGACTCTCTCCACTTATGGAGTAGCAAGTTCTAGTGGAAACCTAGTTACACATCAGTAAGTCAGTTGAAAATAATAGAGATTCCAGTGCTTTATGCTACTAAAACGTAAGCTATTAAATTTTAAATAAAATCACATTGAGAATTTTGGGATACAAATTTAATTAAAAGAAGTATGACATATGTAAGGTTAGAATACCCACCCCGTGTGTTCACAGGGACTATCTGTGCCCAACCTGTGTTAGAGTATTCTGTGCTTGTATTGTTCTGATCAGCCACAGTTGGACACCCTGCAATTTGTCTCAAACATAAGGATGCTATTTTGGTTTTCTTCCATAATGAAGGAAAAGAACCAACCAACCAACCAGTATGAGAAGGGTAAAGATCCTAACAAACGGGGGAGGGGAATCCAGAATGGGGGAGGGGAATCAAGAAAGCCTTGTGTAGGAGGCTGAAGGAAGCTGGGAATTGTAAAAGACTGAGGTGAAGAGGTGGGGGAGTTGCCTTTAGGCAAAGTTCATGCAAAGACCCAGAGAATTTTGCATGGATATCTTAAAAGGTAGATGCTTCTGTTTCTTCATATCATTTTAAAAAGGTTTTTAGAGATTTCAAAAACTTTCTTTATTATTTTTCACTGTGCATGTTAAATATATTTAAATAGCCAAGGTGTATATATAGACAATGTGTGTATATTTAATATTTATGTATATGTATACATAAATACATAGGCTTTCAACATTACTAATGTTTTTGCTTCAAACTACCCTGAAAACTACTCTCACTTATTAAAAGACCTTGAAAGGTACAGAATAAAATTGTACACACATACACACACACACACACACACACAGACACACATACAGACACACAAACAGACACAACCTTCCTGTCCCACCCCTTGTCAATTTTGTCTTTAATTTAAGGTTTGATCAGAAATGTGATATACACCTCCTTTGTATGTATGTTGTCTTTGCATATTGTCTCCTCCATTAAACTTTGAACTTCTTTAGAGCAGATTCTATATTTTGACTTTTTACTATCTTCAGGTAGTACAATGTCTCACAGGTAGTAGGTTCTTTATAAATGGTAGTTGACTGGCTATGAAGCTCATGAAATTTGTAGAAGATGTTCTCTAAAATTCCATTTATTTTTTGCTTTGTGAATTCAATTTAGCAGAAGGTAGCAAAAAATTGAATGAGAGAATGGGGAGTGTCAAGGTTACCTTCAAATGCTTTCAACATTATCCCAACCAACTAGGAAGATGACTTGATATCATACAACAAAATAATCGAAGAAGAAGGCAGAAGAAGAAGAAGAAGAAAAAAGAAGAAAGGAGGACGAGGAGGGAGAAGGAGGAGGAAAAGAAAAGAAAAAGGTCATAGCAAGAATGGTGCCCAGATATAAAGGTGAAATGAACTTGAGGAGAGAGGAAAAAATGTTTTTCTACTTCTCTTGAACCTCTTTTCCTCATTGACCTATAATTTTCAGAAAACAATTAAAAAACATTTTAATTCACAAATAGGCAAAGTTCCTAATTTTGATCTTGTAACTTTAGTGATTACCTAGTAAGATCCCTCATTTTGTAGATGAGGAAACTACAGCCCAGAGAGAGATTGTTATTCTCTCAATATCACAAGTTGACTCCATTGAGGATATGTGCTTTCACTATGTGTAGTTTTGATTTATCAGAGCTAACTTTCCCTTAGAAAATAGTGCATAAAATCATATATTATAAGAGCAAAAGCAAAAAACAAAAAACAAAAAAATTCAACAAATTTATTTTCTGAAATATACATATATATATCTTTAAACCATTTTCCTCTAAGCATTCAGATATGTTTTAAGCCTTAGTACTCAGTAAATGTACATCTCTGCTTTCAAGGAGAAACCTGCAAATATTTTACAGGTACATGTCAAAGTGAAAAGACCTGAATTTATAAGATCCTTGAAATACTTGAAATAAGTAAAACATGTATATTTGATTGAACAGTTTCTTAACATTTCTAGATGGTGCAATGGATAGAGCACTGGCCTTGGAGGCCAGGAGGATGGGAGTTCCAATTCAGCTGCAGACATTTACTAGCTCTGTGACATCGGGCAAGTCACTTAACCCTGATTGCCCCCCATTCAAGGCCCTCTTCAGTTGTCTTGATTCCTTTCTGGCCACTGGACCCAGATGGCTCTGGAGGAGAAAGTGAGACTTGTTACATAGTATGGCACCTCCTCACTCAAATCCAATTCATGTGCTTGTCATGGCATCACCTCCCTGATGTTGTGGTCTTCTTCAGGCATGAAGGACAAACAACATTAGGCATCCTTGTTAATATCTGGTGATTATAGTGAAGTGACTAAACCTGTATATTTATGTAGATATGCACATACATACATACACACAGAAACTGTTATAACAGCTTTTTATTTGTGGTGGCTAAGAATTTGAAATTGAGGAAATGTCCATTAATTGTGGAATGGCTGAGCATTTTATGGTGCTATGAGAACAGGCAGGAAAACCTGCAAAGACATACATGAATTGATGTAGAATGATCAGAATCAAGAAAACATTGTACACGGTAACAACAATATTGTATAATGAATAATTGTAAATAACTTAGTAATTCTCAGCATTGCAATCATCCAAGACAATCTCAAAGGACTCATAATGAAAAATACTCTCCATCTCCAAAAAAAATTGATAGAATTTGAATACTGACCAAAGAGTGCTCTCTCTCTCTCCCTCTCTCTCTCTCTCTCTCTCTCTCTCTCTCTCTCTCTCTCTCTCTCTCTCTCTCTCTCTCCCCTCTCTTTCTCCTCTTTCTCTTCTTACCTACCTTTCTTTCCCCCTTCCCTCCCTCCTTCCTTTCCTTCCCCTTCCTCCTCTTCCCCCTCTTTCTTTCTTTCTTTCTTTCTTTCTTTCTTTCTTTCTTTCTTTCTTTCTTTCTTTCTTTCTTTCTTTCTTTCTTTCTTTCTTTCCTTCCTTCTAAAAAATGACTAATATGAAAAGGTTCTACATGATCACACATGTACAACCTATATCAAATTGTTTACCTTCTCAAAAAGAATGGCAAGTAAGGAGGGATAGAATTTAGAATTCAAAACAAAAAAAAGTAATGTTAAAATTGTTTTTATATATAATTGGGGAAAATAAATATTATTAAAAAACTTACCATGTTCCAGGTATTGTGTTAAGCTCTGGACATACAAATATAAGCAAAAATAAAGATAATTTCTGCTTCCAAAGAACTTACATTCTAATAGGGGAAGAAAATATATAAAAGGAAGCTAAAACATTGCTAGTGGGAGTGGCATGAGAGATGGATATTGCCAGGTTGAAAACGCCCTAGAAACTGAGGGAAGTTTCAATTTGATAGGGTTGCTGAATCAAGGTAGTACAGTTAGAAAGCATATTGGAGGGGGGGGGGGAATGAAATATGGTTGACCTGAACATATCAAAAATAGGAAAATCTTCACTGTTAGGAGAAAGTTGCTGGGCATAGATGAGAGACAATGTAGGATGAGAAGGCATCAGTCCTGGAAAGAGTTAAAAGAACAACTGAGTCATGAGATTCTTCTAATATGTTTCCTACTGTTAAGGCAGCTTAGTATAATGGAAAGGAATCTTCTCTGGGATTTAGAAGAACTGGATCTGAGTCTCAACTAACTCACATTATTAGTCACTTATTAAATACCTGATGTACATTGAGTCCATGGCTGTATGGGGGAAATGAAAAGTTTGTATGAGTTAATATGCTCTTAGATTTTACATTTTTTAAAATTTTATTTTATTTTTTACAAGACAATGGGGTTAAGTGACTTGCCCAAAGTCAAAAAACTAGGTAAGTATTAAGTGTCTGAAGCTGGATTTGAACTCAGATCCTTCTGACTGCAGGGCTGGTGCTCTATCCACTTGCTTTTATTGTAGAATAAATTATAAAACACAAATTTAGACAATTATAATACTGAATGTAAAACTGATGTATTGGAGAATGAAAAGCAAACAGCTACATGAAGTCCAAAAGAGAAGGGTGTTACTGATGGAAGGAATCAGAAAATTTCATGGACAAAGTGATATTTGATTGTTCTTTAAAGCAATAACATCAAATTCAAATAGAATCAGACCTTTGTGGGCCTCATATTGACTTATTATATTTATTTATTTAATAGCACAGGCATTTAGAGAATGACAAATTAACATTAATGTTTATTAAACATTTCCCAATTATATTTTGATAAGGCTTAGGCTTCCCTTGGGAAGTTTTTGGGTAGTGGCCTGCACTGCAAGTTTAACACCTTTGCTTGTAGGCACTTAACAGCTGAAGAGGGGGAGATGTAAGACAATCTAGGAAGAGGGAATATGTGAGTAAAGGCACAGATCCATGAAACTGTCAGGAAACTCAAGTTAGTGGGAAAAATGTCTGTCTTGGATGCAGAAGGCCTGGCACTCAAATTCTGGTTCTGCTACTTAACTAATTAGGGATCATAGATAAGTTTTTTTAAGGTCTTATAAATTGTTTTGCACATACAGGAAATTCTCATAGTTCTCTGATCAGTCAGCTGCAGACTTAGTAGCATAGGTAGATCAAATGATATAAATGGGTGATTAACATTTTTGTATAAAATAGCAAATGGCTTTCCAGAATAGGTGTACTGATTCACAGATACACCATAGTACATTGGTATGCTTGTTTTCCCACTGGGGCCTCTAACATTTATCATTTTCTCCTTTGGGTCAGTGGGTGTTATGTAGTCAGTGGGTTTGATGAGTGATATGTGAAACCTCAGAGTTGTTTTAGTTTGCATTTCTTTTATTATTAGTGATTTGGAACATTTTAAAAAAAATTTTGACTGTGAGAAATTCTGGTTTTCATCTCTTGAGAACTTCCTATTCATATTCTTAAACTATATATCAAATGGTGAATTGATCTTACTAATATAAATTTGAAATACTTACAGATTTTAGAAATGAAACCTTTATCAGAAAAGCTTGTAGCACAAAGATTTTCCCTATTTAATTATTTCCCACTTAATCTTAATTTTATTTGATCTGTTTGTATAAGATTTTATATAATCAGACATCTATTTTATCTTCTAGTCGTCCTTGTTTGATCTTGAATTTTCCTTCCATTAATCTATATGATAGTTAAGTTTTTTGTTTATGATGTAGATGTTTATATTTAGGTCATGCACCCATTTGAAACCTTTGTATAAAGTATATTGTGGTGGTTTAAATCTGATTTCTTCCATTATTACTGTGCAAATACTTAGGCAGTTTTTGTCAAAGAATGAGTCCTAATTCCATAGTTGAGGTATTCGTGTTTATTGTATATTAGGATAGTACTTCACTATGCTCCATTGTTCAATCTCTTTTTAACCAGAACTGAATTGCTTTAATGATTAATGCTTTGTAGTTCACTGCTAGACCCCTTTGTTTCTATTTCTTATTAATTTTTTCTCTTGAGATTTCTTTACCTTTTTTTTGCTTCCAGATGTTTATCATTTTATCTTTTCTAGTTCTAAAAAGTAATCCTTTGGCAATGTGATTGTCATGGAACTGAATATGCAAATTGATTTAGGTAACATTGTAATTTTATTATATTGACTTATCTTATCCATGAGCAATTAATATTTTCACAATTATTTAGGCATGTATTTATTTATGAAAACATTTGTGCTGTTGTATTTATATATTTCTTGTGTTTATTTTGTAAGACAGAAGCTCAAAATTTTATATATTCTACAGTAATAGTAAATGTAATTTTATCTCTTTTTATCTCATTTTGATAGATTTTTATTAGTACTATACAGCAAGACTGATGATTTGTGTGGATTTAGTTTATATACAACAGGTTTGTTGAAGTCATTGCTTCAATTAATTTTTAATTAATTTTTTTAGTATTCAAGTATCACAAACTATGTTTTCATCTAAATCAGTCAAAAAAGCTCAGAAAATACAAATACATAAAGTATTTGGTGAAGAATTCAATTCAGTAAGGATACAAATAGAAATGAGAAGAAATTAAGTGGAATATATAGAAATGAGAAGAAATTAAGTGGAATATATGAGACATTAGATCCAGAAAGGGATTAGTCATAGGCAAAACAAAACTAAAGCTTGGATAGATGTTTGGAAATAAGTGGTTAAAAGTGGGGAAAGGGCAATAACACTGAATAAACAAGGGAGAATAGAATTTAGAGGAGAAGATAATGGGGGAAAATTGTGAACTTGAATAGAATAAACTCATAAAATGTTTGGTTAACAAAATAGATTAGTAAATAAAATCCAACAATATGCTGTTTGCAAGAAATATATTTGAAATATAATAGCTCTTACAATTAAAATAAAGATTAGGAGTAAAATCTATTTTTTGATATTTTAACATTCAATATAAGGTCTAATATTTTCTGGGTATCTGTAAATCAGAATTTCCAAATTTCTTCTGATTATGTCAATTTGATGATATGTATTTTCATACACTATTTAACAACTTTAATGGGTGTTAGCAATATATCAAAATACTATAAACATATGTATTCTCATAATTCCAACCTCCAAAACATTTTAATCTTAAAATTACCTATCATTGATCATTTTATTTTTTATTTTTTGTATTTTTACAAGGCAGTGGGATTAAATGACTTGCCTAAGGTCACACAGCTAGGGAATTGTTAAGTGTTTGAGGTTGGATTTGAACTCAGGTCCTCTTGACTCCAGGGCTGGTGCTCTATCCACTGAGCCACCTAGCTACCCCAATCATTAGTGATTTATACAAAGTCTTACCTGAGCTAAAGAAAAAAAAAATTAGAGTATATCGAAATAGAATATTTACAGAAGTATTTAGAAAAATATTAATTTATAACACTGATTATAGAAGTGTGCTTCCATACAATAGCAATATTATTCAATGTTTGAAAGTGTACAACCGCAAGATTCTTGAATACACTTTCACTGCACACCTTTAGACAAAATCTGAATGAGTTCCATTATATTGGAGATGTGATTTTTATTTATATGTGAGTTGATCTTGATGACTTCTGGGATTTCTTCTACCTTGAGACTCTTTTAATCTAAGGTAATAAGGTTTTGCCTCAGTTTCTTCCTCTGTAAAAATGAGCTGGAGAAGCTAATGGCTAACTTCTCCAAAATCTTTGCCAAGAAAACTCTAAATGGGATTATGAAAAATCAGAATCAATTGAACAATAACAACAACAGAATAAGATTTTGTTGCAGCATCTCACATTCTAAAAATCTAAAGTGCTGTAGTATCTTTCTCTTGTCTTTGCAAATTTTCTATGGTAAAGATCAAAGGGTACTGTTGTTTCTCAGCCTCCTGATTCTACAGAATCCCAATTTTTAACAACATAGAATATTTTGGGTAGTTTCTCTTGATGTTTGATAGTTTTCCATATGAGAATTGAAGATAGATATTCTTTCTGCTTTCACATCTCTCAGTACTTTTTTCTCTGGTTCAATTGAGGAATAGTGTATAATTAATAAAATACATAAGGTACCACCAAGTGAGGATATCAGATATCTTTAGGAATATATCTTATCCAGATTAGGCAAATCATAGACACATATGACACTAATTAATCTCTCAATAAATAGGTATTTATTAAACACAATATATTTCAGGCAGTGTATTAGGTGCAGGGGATATGTAGACAAAAAAAATGAATTCCTGTTCTCAAGAAGTTTACTACTCATTTAACAATTTATTAAGTACAGTAGCACAGAAGGAGATGTAAATATTTTTCGTAGTAAATGCCTCTTGGTATTAACAATATTTCTCCATCTAGAAATTAGCACTAACTAGATAGTGGTAACCTATATATATACATAGAAACATGTAGGCTTATGTATATATATATATATATATATATATATATATATATATATATACATATACATATATATATTTAATATGTATACTATAGGTAGATTAGATATAATATTTATTGGCTAAACAGTATGGATTCCTATTCATATAGTAAACATTCTTCTTATTTCAATTTTCTTTTTCTATAAAAAAGCAAAATTTTTCATTAAAATATCACAGAGCAAAATGACATCTTTTCTCAGCAATGCTGTGACCTAAGAGAACTCTGAAGAACTTATGATAAAGTGTATTCTCCATCCTAAAGACAGAGTTGATGGTATCTGAAAACAGATTGAAGCATACTTTTTTACTTTATTTTTCTTGAGGATTCTTTTTTTTAGGGGGGGGTATGTTTACTTTTACAACATGACTATTGTCATAATGATTTTAATGATTACACATTTTTAACCTGGATCAAACAACTTGCTTTCTTTTTGAGGGCAATTGGTGGTGGTGGGGGGGAGGGAGAGAATTGGGAACTCAAGTTTTTTTTTATTGTTAAAGATTTTATTTGAGTTTTACAATTTTTCTCCCAATCTTACCTCCCCCCACCCCCCCTACGGAAAGCAATCTGTCAGTCTTTATTTTGTTTCCATGTTGTACATTGTTTTGTCTTTATTTTGTTTCCGTGTTGTACATTGATCCAAATTGGGTGTGTTAAGAGGGAAATCATATTGTAGGATTCTGGTTTTTAATCCACTCTGCTATTAGCTTAAGTTTTAAGGGAGAGTTCATCCCATTCACATTTGAAGTTATGATAACTTATTCTTTATTGCCCTCCATGCTATCTTCCCTCTGTTTGTATTTTCCCCCCTTTCCCCTCCCTTTATCTGTATTTCCCAGTATTTTGTTTTTGAATATCATCCCCTTCAGTGTGTTTGCCCTCCTATATCACCCCTCCCCTTTCTTTCCCCTTTCCCTTTTTCCTTTTTTCCTTCCCTTCCTTTTGTTAGTTCCCCTTTTCCCCCACCCCATTCCTTTCTCCATCCCCACTCCCCTTTTCCCCTTTTAATACTTGAAAGGATAGATGTTTTATAAGTTAACTAAGTATGTTTAAATTGACTTTAAGCCAAGTCTGATTAGAAGAAGATTCAGGTGTTTCTCATCTCCTCCCTTCTTCTCCTCTATTACCATAGGTATTTTGTACATCTTAATGTAATGAGATTTACCCCATTCAATCCCCTTCCTCCTCCCATCTCCTTCCTGCCCCATTTTTTAAGGAGGTAGTGTTTTTAAGAATAATTCTATCCGAGTCATAGAAAATTTTGAGTATCCGTCACTTCTAGCTAAGTACATTCTATCTAATAGAGTTAAAATTCTTGAGAGTTATTACAGTCTTTCTCTCGTTAAAGCCAGTTACATCACATTGGATAGCAGTGAACCCAAAGTTTTAAAAGTGGATGTTGAAACTTGTTTTTGCACATAATTGGAGAAAAATAAAATGAAATATAAAAAAATCAAAGCAAAATCTACAAAAAAACCATATGATATTTTCAATGATATAGAAAAAAATTTTAACATTCTACAACTATTTTGTTAAAAATACTAGAAAATATAGGAATTATTTGACCTTTTTAAAAAAATAATGGCATCTATCTAAAGCCAAGGGCATTCATAATTGTAATGAAGATAAACTGGAATTCTTTCCTATAAACTGGAACTAAAGCAAGGATATCCATTACCATCACTTATTTTTGATATAATATTAGAAATTATGGTTAAAACAATAAGAACAAGTCCAGTGAATATCCTTAGACAAGAAACAAAAATATCACATTTTATAGATGTTTTATGATGAACTTAGCAATATTTATTATAAAAAAATGGTAGAGACTTTTTTAATGAGATCAGACATAAAGGAACAATGCCCATTGCCAACAATAATTGTTTATAAAATTTCTTAAATTCTAGTCATTGTGATGAAGATGTTGAAGACTTTAAGGTAAGCATAAAGGAATAGCTTTACTTTGGCATTGGAGTAAGCATAAGTAAAGAAAGAAAGAAAACAATTGTTCTTATTTGCAGATGATTTGATGGTTTGATGATGATGATGATGTTTGTCCTTATCAAAGAAGACCATGACATCAGAGAGGTGATGCCAGGACAAGCACATGATTTGGATTTGAATGAGGGGGTGCTGTGCTATAAGTCATCAGCCTCACTTTCTCCTTCACAGTCATCTGGATCCAGTGAACTGGATATGGCCCTGAATAAGAGGCAAACAGGTAGACTTGTCCAAGGTCACACAGTTAGTTAAGTGTCAAGTGTCTGAGGATGGATTCATACTCCAGTCCTGACTCCAAGGACAGTGCTCTATCCACTGCCTCATGATCATGATCATCTTTATTGAAACAATGAATAACCACAGGAAAGTAAAAGAATATAAAGTAAATTCACAAAATAATTAACCTTTCTGTATATTACTAATATAATCTAGAAAAAGTGTATCTTTTAAAATAAAGTACATTCTAGTATAACAGTAATATGGAGGTATAGTACTTACTATTATTTTTAGGGTGATCATGAACAAACTACTTAACAGCTAGGTCTCAGTTTCCATATGTTTAAAATTAGGACAAGGGACTAGTTAATCTCTAACTTCCCTTTAACTCTAAAATTTTTCACATGACCAATACATTTGAGGTCTAGAAAATTTCTCCAGTCCCCATTTTCTCTATTTTTCTGCTTCCCCAAACTTATCCACCCACTAAAAAAAAATTAGATGCTATGGAGAAATTATAGTTGTCTCCTCAGGTTAAGACACAAGTCTAACAAGATAAGAGTTCTTTGAATTAAAGTTCACCCCTCACATACACATTCATGCACCTCTACCCAGTAACCTCTATCAGGGGGTCTCATGAACTTGTCTTTTTGGATTTACTGCTTCTATTGTAGCCAGAACATCCTGCCTCAACCCTTGTCTTCACTCTATTATTTTATAATAACAAGCATCAGATCTCAATTCTGCTTAGCCACATATAGAAGACAGAATCATATAGAAAGTAGAATCACATTCTACCTGAGATGGGTACACTCAGCCACAGAACTGAAGAACAGATGGAATTGGGTCTGAAAACCAGTATATGGTGTTGTACTGGAACTGAAGGAAAAAATAGTGGCATTCAGCTAGTTCTAATCATTTTCCTCCAGATGTCCGTAGCCATTTTTGAGGCAATTGAAAAGTGCATTTCTCAATATAAGAGGAAGTTGATACATTTCCCCCAGGGGAATTATATCATCAAAGGGGATGGAATCAGAAAGTAAGACACAGGAATATGAGGGATGTGGAACTAAAACCACACCAAAGATTTCAGAAGAAAAAAAAAAGTTGAAACCTGGAACATAAGCAGTTAGATCAACAGGGAAGATATAAAAATAGAGGAAAAGATGGGTATTATGTCATCTAAACAATTGTTAATTTATCTAAATAAATATAAAAGACAAAGAAATTTGAGCCAAGACTCAATATAATAGCTTGGATTCCTATTAGAATATAGAATTGAAATAGGATATTCCTGAGTATATCTAAAGAGAAATCAGCATTTTTAAAGATATTAATAGTGAATAAATGGCAGGATTTATGTATTGCATTGCAAAAATAATTAACAAAATAGTAAAAAATGCATCCACAGTGACAAATCTTTTCAATGAATTTCATGAGAAATGGGAATACAGATATTCTCAAGTGAAGAGCAAACTGTAAAATGAGAAACAAAGAAAGAACTTTTAAAAGAATATAATTTCTATATCAGGAAAACATATTGATCTTGAAAATAGGATACATAGAGATACATAAGGATTACAGAACTGCCAGGAGAAGGTGGCCAGTAAAAACAAAACAAAACAAAACAAACAAACAAACAAACAAACCAAATAATGGAATACCATAATGTAGGAAATGAGAAAAGCACAGAGAAGTTAGAAAGCAAGCAAGCAAAGCAATTGAAATGATCTGCAGATCACTGGAAGAAAACTGAAACAAAACAAAATAGCATTTCTAAGTTTCCAAGTTCAAGATATACTCTGTATTTAAATTTAGCTATCTCAGTAACAAATTCTAAAGTTCTGTTAAAATCAATTTCGTGTAAATCCTTTGAAAGTTCTTTGATATGTAATTTCTAAAACAAAAATGTCATTGTCATGTTACAATGGACTTCTGACCAGTTGTAGTGATCATATTGTTGCCGATGAAATTGGTGACACCAATAAAGATTTAGAACTCTTGTGAAAGTGAAAGAATTCACTACTAGCCCTGGAATAAAAATAGCTCAGGATTTATTTCATAAACCTGTAAAATTCACAGGAAAACCTGAAGACAGAGCAAGCAGCTTGTAAGTGACTTGAAGATAAGGTGAATAATAAAGTTTAGGAGAGGTGAATGAGAGAAGGAGTGAAAGGAAAAAACAGTTATAAGAGAATGGTTCTCCAGCAACCTAGGGTGAGATCATATGGTTCTAGCTTAGAGAGAGAAAGTGGTCATCCTATAAAGGGAAGGAAAGAAGGAAGAAGAGACTTCTCTTCTGAGACTCTTAACTTAAATACATTTCCACAGTAGGTTGGACAAAGGGTGGGGCTTGGTGAGTGGTTTAGTACCTGCCTCCAGGTACTCTCCATTACCCATGCCATGGAGTGACCCTCCAAGGAGTGATCAAGAAAGTATTTATTGCACATGAGTGATGGACTATACACTAGTCTTTCCTGTGCCAAAGGGGGGGTGACCTTTAAGTCCAATATGTCATTTCCTCTATCTTGCATCAATATAGTTTAGTAATGAATAGGGTTGTAAGTTGTCTTTGAAGTTGTGAGTTTTGCTTTGATATATTTGTTTTGCTTCATTTGATTTTTATCCAGGTCTACAGATATAATTTATTGATATCAACAAAATTTTAAAAAATAGAACTTGAGGAAAAAAATCATATTATGAACTAAATGTTATATAATTAATATAATTTTAAATAATTAATGTATAGGAAATGCCTGTTAATTGAGGAATGAATGAATGTGATATGCAATTGTGATGGAATATTACTGAACTATAAGAAATTATGATTTCAATAAGCTTAGAAAAATATTGATAGACTAGCACAAAATAATGAAGAGTTAAATGAGTAGAACCAAGAAAACATTTTATCCAGTAACAGTAATACTGTTTTCAGAATAGCTTTGAGCAAATAAGTCTTTTTGACTATTATAAATACCCAAAATATTTACAAAAAATATATGAAAGAAGATATCTGCATCCAGAGAAAGAACCTATAAATAAAAGTATGTATAGAATGATTGTACATATATAAATATGCCTGTATTCGTGTCTAATGGTAGCCATCTTTAGAGTGTAGGAAGAAGGAAAATTTAAATTATAGTTTCATTAATTTTTAAAAATTTTATTTATTTAATACAATGGGGTTAAGTGACTTTCCCAAGGTCACACAGCTAGGCAATTATTAAGTAGCTGAGACTAGCTTTGAACTCAGGTCCTCCTGACTCCAGTGCTCTATCCACTATATCACCTGGCTGCCCCAATTTTATTAAAATTTTAAAAGGAATAGCAAGATAGCAAGTTGTATATATATATATATATATATATATATATATATATATATATATATATGTATACACATATGCATACACACACATACACATATACACACACACACACACACACACACACACACACACACATATATATATATATATATATATATATATATATATATATATATATACTATATTAGATTTTCCCATTTTCAGTTTCCATTTTAGTCATGCTTTTATTGAACTGTGCTATGGAAATGTTTGTATTATTCCATAAATTAAAAAAAGAATTTATTATGGTCACAAATTTCTAGATGGTTACACTAGAATATTTCAACTAAACCACATGCAGCATGTTTTTTCTTTTTTTTTTTCTGGCAGATATTCCTAAATAAAGATCAGGCATGAGGGTTTGAAGGGATTGAAGATGTTTCCAACATTCAATTAATTAATGAGATTGAAACTGAATTTATACAGACTGAATTCAGGAAGTATCCTATTTTTGGTCTTCATTAGATCGATTGTATTGTCTTCTTTATTTATGAGAAATTATTTATTGTCTTTTTTGATATATTTTGTCTAAGCTGAGTGAAATTATTTTCATCTTTGATGATACTATATACTCCCTGAATTGGGAACCAGATAGAGGACTGGCATAGTTGGGTTACTATTCAAATAGGTACTAGGCATAGGAAATGAGAGTGGAGATTGTTAGACCACATATTTATAAATTTGGAGAATATTAGATCCAAACTTTCATTGGCCTTATAATATAACAGCACTTTGAGTAATCCTTGTTTTTACAAATCACTCAGTTAGGTAAATGTTAAGTCCTACTATGCTCTGATCACTGTGCTACTCTGAGAATAAAAAGACATCAAATAAGTTCAGGCCTTCAATTAAATTGCATCCTATCTGTGGAGAAAAAAAATATCCCACATGAAAAACTATAAAATGTGGGTAACATTTGTAGAGAGGCAATAGAAAGTAGGAGGTGTTCAGAAAATGTCTCAGGCAAGAGGTGATATTTGCTAAAGAAACAGTCCTAGATAGATAGAGGACAAAGTGTAGACAGAGTTTTAGACTTGTCATCAAGAAGTGTTAAGGTCAAATCCTGACATAAACACCCTGGGCATATTCACCCTGGGCATATTCACCCTGGGCAAGTCACTTCACCTTGTTCAGCCTCAATTTTCTCCTACATAAAAAACATTACTACCTACATCACATATTGTGAGGATCAGATGATATAAAATATGCATATGCTTTTCAAACCTTAAGAGTATTTCTTTCTATCTCTCTATCTAGCTAAACTATAAGTATTAAATATATAAAATGAATTACCCAAAGTCACTCAGTGCACATTTATAACATATGTTCTACTGAAAGAGTCAGTTTTCCTGACACTCAGAGCCTCTTTTTCCTAGAACGTGCACATCCCCTAAATCACAACATAATCTGGGATGTATAATGCTAGACAGCTTTGGGAATTAACACTTGATATTTTTTTCTGCCAGGTTTGTAAACATCTGTGTAGTCATAAGTCCTGAGCAGAAATGTCTAGTGTTGAATATGCAGTTGCATAATTAAGGAGGTTTACATCCCTAGAAGAGTCCTACAAGAGATCAGGGATCAGGACAAATTGTAGAGTATAGCTACCCAGGTAGTTTTGGAACTCCTTGAAACCCCCAATAACAATGAAAGCCTCCATAGTCCATGTATGCACAGATCTCTTGATGGATGATTTGTTCTTGAGGTCTAAGAAATTTGTGCTTCTTTGTCATCTAGCATGCCTTTCCTAAGTACAGCTCCAATAACACAAGTAGACACAGACACATGGTAAGAAGCCAAGTCTTCTGAGGCTCATAATGTAGGAGCTATGCAGACATGGAAGTTGGTCTCAGCTCGACAATCCAGAAAGCATCCTTATGTTGGCAAGTGTAAAAGATGGAGGATGTATTTTTCTCATAGGCATTGAAGCATTGCAGTGAAAGTTGGCTTGGGTGACAAGCAAAAATGAACAAAAGAAATACATTGCAATTGATTTTTCTGAGCCCATATCATTCCAGGTATGAGTAAGTCAGAAGATGCTGTGATGAACCATGCCAGGATGAACTCTCAGCATAAAGGGGTGGGGGTGGGGTCATAGATAAAAAGAATCTGCTGCAAAATGTTGAAGACTTGAGGAAATAATTTATGTGTTTATAGCATGATTCTCTCCTCAAGAAATTCCTATTTTATTGAAAGTAAACACTGGCATCAAATGATAGGTAAAGTTAGCTTCACTGACCTGGTTAATCTTTGGAATTTCCTCTTTTAGTATCAGCAGCAAACATGTACTTAGCACCTATTATATGCAGAACACTTCAATCATGGATTCAAGTTTGAATGAAAGTAGCAATGACACTAAATAAGTGTTTAGTCTAGTAGGGAAGAAGATATCAATAAAGATAGCTCTCATATTAAATCATTAAAAAAATAAAGGACTATTGTTGGGACTTTGAAGTCTGACCTTCAAATGTGAATAGCAAATCTCTTGGGTCCTCTTGTACCAATGCTAGTTTTTTAAGGATTTCAGCCCCTTCCAATTCCCACACACAAAGCTAACAAGATCTTTGAAGGAATAACTGTAGGAGACCCTAACTCTCAGAAAATATAGTCTTTGAATATGAAAGTTTTTTAGGATCTCAAGGAAACATGATTCTCTTAGGGCAATTATTGCTGTTTGATCAACCAACTAACACATTTATCATATATACATACATATGTATATACATATATATATTAATATATGTGTATATATATATATATATATATATATATATATGTATATATATCAAGGATTCAGCCTAGTCCACATTAATGGTTGAGAAGGCCAAGATTCTTTGGGTCTAAGGAGAAAGGAGATATATTTCAGGCATTACAGGTGAATAATTTCTACTCTCTTCTCTTTCCAGGTGACTTTCCCTGTGTATTCCAGTTATTACCTGGGCTAGATTATGCTGTTAGGTCAATATTGTCATTGTCTTTGTTTTATCTAACAATACCCAAGACCCCATCAAGACTACAGGGAAGAACTCCTTACCCAGTACATTACCCAGATGTGTATAAACATATCAGAGAAGTCCTCTCTCTCTTGATATGTAAACAATTCAGAACCTGAATCTACTCACTGATAAGTCTTGAGACAATATGTCTGTAGGAGTTCATGGAAAATATATGAAGGTATTCATGTTCCCTATTATAGACAGACACATCTTGGTGTTATTTGTTAAAGTGAAAATGAGTAACTGACTTTTGTTTGCCATGATTAGAGTGCCCTGATGATCTGTGAAACACCTATTTCTAGACATGATGTGGTTTGTTTTGATGTTCAGATTAATTAGTGCTTTTTCAGAAATTTATAAATTCTGTGCCTTTAGACTTTATGGTCTTTCCTTAGTCACCAACATACATTAAGCACTACTTCCTTCCCTTTCCCACAAGTGAAGTAAAATATGAGTAGTTTCTGGGAGGCATGAAACTTTTGCTTTTCTTTTGAAATAGGTTCATCATGAATTCATTTCTTAACTCAAGAAATCCAAGGTCAATAAGAGAAGTATTAATATTGTGGCATAAGAAGGTGGGGAAAAATCTATCTTGCTTCACATTCTTCTCCCCTCCCCTCCCCTCCCCTCCCCTACTCTCCTCTCCTCTCCAAATGGAAAACAAAAGAAAAGAATATTCTCCGAAGTTAACTACATCCTATCAATCCCAAGACAAGAACACTATCAACACATGCTAATCCACTTGGAATTCTGGAAAGCAGAGATCCATGAAGAAATGAGATATTCTAGACTGAATATACTTAGCATAAAATAAACCTCAGAATGTGAAAATCATTTTTTACATCTTCTGGGGCATTATCAATAATAGACTATTGATAAACTTGAGTAAGAAAAAGTTCTACAGACTCTTTTCTTTCCACAAAACAATTCAGCATTTACAGACAAGTTCAGTATTTAGGTACAGATTAAATATGTAGCACCCTGGTAATCTTCACAAAACTTCTCCTTATATATTAGGTGTAGCCTATTGGACAATAAAGTTGTTTTGAGAACATGTTACCTCATCCTTCAGAACCCACCTGAAATCACTTCTATTGTCCAGGATTCCCTGATTATTTCCCTGAAGCCTCCCATTTGAACTCAATTTTTTTTTTTAATAATTTTTATGCATATTATCCTAATTTCTGTTATATTTATTTGATAGCTTTTCTAATCACCCAGATTAGACTACAAGATTCATGGGGGATGATGAAGGAATGACCTTATTTATATTTGTATATCCTTCTGTGCCTGCCTTGCTCAACAAATTGCATATAACAGGAAAATAATAAAAAGTTATTAAATGAATACAAGAATTAATGAATATTCAAAGTACACTCTTAACTCTTCCTTATTTTTTCCTCTCAGAGGAAAATGTACATTTTTATCTTCTAAGTAAATTGCAATGCTTTAATAGAAATGGATTCAGACTGATTCCTAAGTTTTATTCCCTTGGAAAATTATTTGGGAAATCTGCTCATTACTGTATGTATTCAATCATTTTCTCATGAAAACCTAAAAAAAACCTAACTGCTAATGGAGTGAATTCACTCCTTATTAAGCAGACTTTTTTTTTCTAAAAGGGGTTCTCATATTCACAATTGTAGCACTATCTATTACGCATCATTGCAAAGGCATCAAGCTTGTGATGAAGGGACTCCAAACTGAAAGCACATAGAACCAGATTACAATATAATTAGTAAATATTTATTGGAATATATAAAACACAGAGAAGAAAATATAATATTACATTTTAAAGTTAAAACAATGTGTGACTTAAAGGTATCTTAGGTTTGCATTAATGGTACCTCCTTGAGTTTGACACCATATAGACTCCCAGAAAATTGAATCTGGTGGCCTGAAAAGATTCCTAAGATATGGAGATCTACTGGAGAAGGGGAAAGAGTAGGCTTTGACCTTTAATATTTATTTTTTTTGCTTGTTTGTTTTTTGCAGGGTAATGGGATTAAGTGACTTGCCCAAGATCATATAAATAGATAATTATTTACTGTCTGAGACTGGATTTGAACTCAGGTCCTCCTGACTCCAGGGCTGGTTCTCTATTCACTGGGTCACCTAGCTGCCCCCAACCTTTAGTTTTTTTTTTGTTTTGTTTTGTTTTTTTATAAAACTTTCTGTCTTTTTTTTTTTTTTTTTTTTTTTTAGATTTTTCAAGGCAATGGGGTTAAGTGGCTTGCCCAAGGCCACACAGCTAGGTAATTATTAAGTGTCTGAGACTGGATTTGAACCCAGGTACTCCTGACTCCAGGGCTGGTGCTTTTATCCACTGCGCCACCTAGCTGTCCCCCAACCTTTAGTTTTAATGGACTCAGGTGTGAATCATTTTTTTTTTGTGGGGGAAGGAATGTATTAGAATTAAATAAAGTCTATTCTACATCTAATATCTTATTAACCTGTATTATTTGTCTGGAATCTGATGATCCCTTCCTTTTTTTTTTTAGAGTCTATACATTTGCTAAATTCTTAAAATTCTTGTATTTTGGTATTCTGGAGAAACATCCCTGTTTCAATATTTGTGTCAGAGTATAGGATTCCTGAAAAGCCTCTAGATTGGAGTCTATTCCATGTATTCTGGGGGGGGGGGCATGAGTTCAGTGGAAAAGTACATAATAAACACTTAGGTAATAAGCTAAGAGGAAAAATATTGTGAAGGATAACTTTGTGAATTTTAAAATGTATATAAGAAAAATGTACAGGAAACAGCACAGAGGTATTTTATATTACCTTTTAAACCTGAAGAAAATAAATTATATGTAATAGTTGAATTTCCTTGTTCCCTTCCTTTTATTTTGACATATTTGTATTTGTTGATGTTAAGTTCACAATAATAAAAAAAAATGAAAAAACTGCCTTTGCTGATTGTTGATATATCATTTATGCAGCATCAGTCTCACATTTCCTCATTGCTAAAGAGGAGGTTGGTGGTATGCCAGAAAAAAAATCACTGGATTTGAAATTCAAAGGTACTAACTTGAAGTCTGATTTTCTTATTTGCTTTCCTATTTGATCTTGGGCAAGTCTCTAAGCCACTGTTTCCCCTTCCATCTAATGAAGGGGTGGGGCTAGTTTTCTATGATCCTGTCTTATTCAAAAGCCTCCAATTCTATTATTACAAGATTCATGTTGAAGATACTACAGTATTCTGACACATCTTGCATTGACACGCCCCTACATATAATATAGCTCTGAGGTTTTTCTCTTTGATACTATAAGATATGAACTATTAGGGTAGTTTTTGACCTTCTTAATGATGGCTCTGGAATGGACATGCTTTCTCAAGATGGGCCTCTTAAGACAATCTCTTATACTCCAACCTTGAAATTGTAATTAGAATAATAGTATTGTATATCATTCCATAGCTCAAATTGTGGTATGTCTAAACTAATATGCAAGTATTATGGTGTTGGCCTTCTGAACTGAACATCTCTCTGTTCACCAGGATCAAAATAAGAAAACACTTATTTAAATTATTTGGCATGGAATGATACAATCTCTCAGGCAAAGGCATTGTTTTGGATATCTGGTTTTACACTGAATGGGGAGCCAGGTATGGAGTCATATTCCCAGTTTCAGCCAGGTCCATTGCAGCCGCATCATTTCTAGGCAATGCCAGATCTTGGCAGGTAATTAGTGCCCAAAGCAATCAAACTAAAGTAAGCAAAAAAAAATTGAGCTCCATATTAAAAGTACAATTCTTCAGGGGATAATCAGGTAGACTTGGACATTCTGCCTGAGGGGAAAAGAGCAGAAACTGCTACCAAAGTTAAAGCAAAGTTATTCAGAGTGCAGGTAAAGCAGATGAGAATGAAGTAAACAAAAGAGCCGGCAAGAGGCAGCAGGCTGATCTCAAAGAGAAATCAGTTCTAGAAATAGGCAAAGTAGAATTGGCGGGGGTGTGGGGGTGGGCAGAACTCTAGAAGCACCTTGATCTGAGTCAGCACATTCCCTTTTTGAACAGATGTCCTCATCTCTTCCCTTGTTTGTTCAGACCACAGCTGGGTCATTGCTTTCAATTCTGGATAGCACAGATGAGTATAAGTATAATCATAAGCTAGAGAGCATCAGAAGAGAGTAACTAGGATGGTGAAGGGTCTTAAATTCCTATCATAAGGCTGGGAATGTTTAGCCTGGAGCAATCAAGCAAATGTTTCAATGACTAGTTGTTGGATATATCTGAAGGGTATTCTCCTTTATATGTGGATTGGTCTAGATGATCTTTTATAGTCCCTTCAGACTCTCAGACTTTTTTGACTGAGTTAAATAAATATTCCATTCACTAAATGTCTTACTCTTAAGTGACATCAGATGAATATTAATGTTTAAGTGCTCCTCAACATTATTTTAAGCCAAAGGTCTTCTCAAGATTCACAGTGGAAACTATTTTCAAAATTGCTGTGTAGAAATAGGAGGTAATTCCAACTTCAGATATGAAGTTTTAGCAAGATTTTATCCTATTCATTGGAAAGTATATTATTGTTGGGTGACTATGAAAAGAAAAAGTATAAGTGCATAGACTTTCAATATGATTGAACTTTACTGTTGCTGAAACCCTTTGAGAAACTTGTGTGAAGTTAGAGGAAGATCAAAGATAAGAGATCTATATTGGATCATATATGTACCTCTTTCCAGTATCCCATTTGCTTTTTTGGGAGTGAGATGAATTTATGGGTCATGGAGCAGAGACAAATGAAGCATTCCTACCCCTTATTTAGAAGAAAGAATTTTTGGGGGTCCTTTGAATGAATGCATTTTTGAAAAGGACTTCTAGAACCTTGATTGAGGAGTCCTGGATAATAGTGATGGATAATGGGGGGGGTGAATAGGTCATGTTACTAAATGAACAAATTGATACAGACAAAAAAGAACTGCTGTACAATTTTAGAAAATAATTTGACATGGTGATTTTTCTTTCTCCTTAGATGAATGACTTATTTTTATTTTTTGAAACTAGAAGAAAAGAGACACTAGGAAAATGTTCAGTGCACAGTAAAATCTCTTCTGACGATGGAACTGCCAGAGTCAAAATTATTTTGTGGAATAAAACTCCATTGTTTCTAGATTCTCAAAACTTTATGGATTTACCCTTCTAAACTGAGGACCCTTAAACTTAATTTTGTGTCTGCCTACTTCCTAAGTGTCCACTTGGTCTGCTTTATTTAATTCACTGTGTGATCCTGACTCCACAATGCTGATTGTGTGACTTTTCAGGCTTCCTTTTTGGTGCCTAGTGATGACTTTGGCCACCTCCCTAATTTTTCTTGAGCTTTATGGACTCTGATTTCCTCCAGTGTTAAGCTGATGATGACTTTTCTTTTGTCTTAGGACCTTCACTTTATTCAATCTACCTTGTCTCCAGATTTTTACCATTACTCCAAAAATCTAACAGCCCTTTTCCTTTTCTGTGTCTTTGTGCCATGCCCAATATATATAGGGCTATTTTTTTTTTGTGTATTTGTGACACTCTTTTTAAATCTCAGTGCTCCAGAATGATTAATTTTTAAGTTTCAGAAAAAATGTTTTCAGAAAAGAAGTTTCAGAAAAGAGAGAATTTCTTGCTGGAAGTTACCTTATACTACCAATGAAATCACAGATTCAGTTTTTTTTTAAATGCAGATATAGAAATTTAGAATCTATAAGTTTCAATGATTTGTCCACTTTAAATTGTGCCTCAACATTTCTTAAAGGACATTAGTATTCTATAACATTCATATATCATATCTTGTTCAACTATTCCCCAATTGATAGGCATCCCTTCAATTTCCAATTCTTTGCCACTACAAAAATAACTATTATAAATATTTTTATAGTGGATCTTTTCTCCTTTTTAATGATCTCTTTGGCATATAGAACAGGTGGTGGTATTTGTTGGATCAAAGGGTTTATACATTTTTATTACCCTTTGGACATAGTTCCAAATTGCTCTCAAGAATTGGTGAATAAATTTACAACTTGGTCAACTATGCATTAGTGTCCCAGTTTGACCACATCCTCTCCAACATTGTTCATTTTTCTTTTTCTTTTTTTGTCATTTTTAGCCTATCTGATAGGTGTGAGGTGTTACTGCAGAGTTGTTTCAATTTTCATTTCTCTAATTAATAATATGGAGCATTTTCCATATGACTATAGATGGTTTTAATTTCTTCATCTGAAAACTGTTTATATCGATTGGAGAATGATTTGCATTCTTATAACTTTAATCAGTTCTCTCTATATATTATAGATACAAGTCTTTTATCAGAAACATTAGCTGTGAAAATTGTTTCTTATTTTTCTTCATTCCTTCTAATCTTGGTGGCATTGATTTTGTTTGTGTAAATCCTTTTATTTTGTAATTTATTATGCTCTCTGTCTCAAAGATAGATTTAGACATGAATTTCTCTCCCTTCCATAGATCTGAAAGATAGATTATTCCTTGGTCTCCTAAGTTGTATTATATCACTCTTTATGTCTAAATCCTGTATCCATTTCAGCCTTATCTTGGTATAGAATATGAAATGTTAGACTAGATAGGAGACTCTCTAGACTATAACTGAAATGGCACAATCACCATCAATTTCAGTATGTAAGACAAGTGAAAGATATGGAAAGAAAAAAAGATGTGGTTAAATAGATAAAGTGTCAATAAACTCAAATTTTAAAGTATACACAGAAATCTAGGTAGTACAGCAGATAGAATATTAGATTTTAAATCAGGAAGACCAGAGTTCAAATCCAACCTCAGACACTAACTAGCTGTTTGACTGAGCAAGACAACTACTTTTAGTCTTAATTTCTTAATTTAGAAAAATGGGGATAATTATAGCACTACCTCTGAAGGTTATGGTGAAGATAAAAAGAAATAATTTTTAAAGCACTTTGTAACTTAAAATGTTATAGAAATGGAAGCTGCAATTATTATTTAAGAGTACTTTATATACTCTCCTTGGTCCAGGAAGAAAAAAACCTAAGACTGATGGGTACAGGAAATCAATTAAGTTTAATATAAGGAAATATTTTCTAATAATTAGAAATACCCAAAGATGGGACAGAATATCTCTGGGATAGTGAATGTTGATGAAAGTCTTCAGGAAATCTCTAGATGGTCATTTGGGGAGTATTTTGAACAAAGAATTTATGATTTGCAGAAGAAGTTGAGGCAGATGACTTCTGAGGTTTCTTCCAACTCTAAGATACTATGATTTTGCATTTTAAAATAAAGCTGTAGATTTAGAGATGTAAAGGGACTTAATGGTATTCTAGTATAACCCTGTTATTTCAAAGATGAGGTTCAGAGAGGTTTAATAATTTGTTCAAGGTTACAGAGGTAGAAAACTTCAAGGTTTTGACTTAAACTCAGCTCCTTTGAAGAAAAATACGCCACTCTTTCCCTTGTAAAACACTGCCTCAGTGTCCCTTTCAGCTGCAAAACTTGTCCCCAATAAGCTGGCATAGTTGATGCTTAAATGGTTTAGGAAAACAAGCGCCTGTTTCTCTAGGGATAATCTCTCAGCATTCCAATTCATTTACACAAAACCAGTTACTTTTGTATAACTACATGACATCATTACTATTGGCACAAGATGGGAGAGCTTCCTCATTGTGGATCACTGTTTGGATCCCTTTCAGAAATGCCAACCACCTGATGAGACAATCATTCCAGGGCTGAAATGATAGAGGGTGGATTTTTTATTATGAGGGGATCATCCACTATTGAAATTAGATTTTGCATTCCTATTTGCAACCCACCACCTGATAAATGTTAGATTATGATTCAGAATAATAAAAATGGAGTTGTTGTCTCAGACCCAAAAGCTTCCCATTGTGTAATGTTACATCTGCCCATTTAGGAATATTCTCAAAGGAAAACAAAATTTGAATGTGTGCCTGTGTACTAACAGTTTCTGGAAACTGCATAACCTATCCATTTTCTTTTTTAAATAAAGGCTTGCTGTAAATGGTTCATATAACCAGTTATTTGTCTTGAAATGGTCTTCCCATGAAAATACTTGCCTTAATGTAGAGTAAGGGAATGGCAAAGTTTGACTGGAGTCTCAGTGTCTAGCAGATAAAATACAAATTTAATTTCATGGCAAAGTGAAGTCTATTACAGAAAATCAGAAAGAACTATCTTCTCAGCAAGGTCATCTCTCTTTTTTATAGAGTCCTTTCATATAGCTTTCTTTTTGAGTTTTGACTATACCTGGCAATAAAAAAAGTACTCTTCATTTGAGTACAATACTGACAAATTAACCAGCAAACATATTTTCATTAGTGAACAGAGGCAGAAACTCAGGAGATGGACATTTCTTCTGCCAGTATTCATCCTGTAGCTGAAGAAACTACAGTGCTACTGAATCTGGAGAGGCCCTAGTTTCGTAGGACTATTTATAAGTGACCTGAAGTCAAGAGATAAACTTTGAGTGACTGGGAGAAGGCTTAAGAATAGGATTCTAGTACGCCTTAGGTAACTCAAAGATTGACCAAAATGAATAAAGGACTTTTAAGTGATGCTTCCAAAATGCCTTAATTGGTAATTTTTATTTGCTATTCTGTGGTTCAGTACTTTAATTAAAGGTCTCCTAGACATTTTACAAAACATGTTGATAACTTCCAAACTATTATAATAGTCACTCATCATAGCTCACTTCCTAGTATCAACATCTGATTTATCCTGGCTATTAAAAAATAATTGCTTTTAAGGGTAATGTAATATGGGAGGGAGGCAGTCAATGACATTTATTTTGGGACTCTATCTTCATTTCTATCATTTAAAAATCATCCCAGAAAATATTTCCAGAGTTAAAGATTTTTAAAATTGCAAAGAATCTTGGGGATAATATTGACTAACTGTCCTGTTGAACAAGGGAGACATTCAGGTATAAAGAAGTCAAATTATTTGCCCCAGTTGATAGCAGAAGAACCAAGAGAAGTGAATGGAGAGAAAAACATCCTGACAATTTATTCTATTGCTATGTCAGTTTTTTTTCAGTCATGTCTAACTCTTTGTAACCTCATCTGGCAAAGATTCTGGAATTGTTTGCTATTTCCTTCTTCAATTTATTTTACAGATGAGGAAACTGAGATAAATGGGATTAAGTGACTTTCCCAGGATCACATAACTAGGAAATAATTGAGGCTGGATATGAGCCCATGAAGATGAGTTTCCTTTATTCCAAGCCCAACTTCTCTATCTAGTGCCCTCCTAAAAATTAGAGTTAGTGAAAAGTGGAACAGTTTCCCTGAAAAAGGTGAGGGTTTCCTGTTAGCCCTTGTTTTCATTGGTTTGTGATGATTTCTTATTCATAGTGGTAGGAGGTTCCTTTTTTGTATGTGTTGGGCTAGTTTGTTGCTGAGGTTCCCCAATCTCAAAAATCTCATGATATAAGCATTCAGGGACAATTAGAGGGAATTTTAAACTAAGTCCTCTGATAACTCCAAAAGGTAGCATTCTTTTTTATTATACAATAATGAGTCCTACTATAGCTACATACATATATATATATATATATATATATATATATATATGAAATTCAATCTAGAATCATTTGTGTATATAGAAATAAATATAAATACACAAACATATGTATCTGTATATGTATATATGCAGACTTATGTTTATGTGGCTATATAAAACAAATATATACTTATCTAAATTAGTAAACATATATGCATATATGTAAGTATAAATGGATCATTATGGAGGACAGAAATCACATTTCTGATTTTATCAGTATTGTGAACTTTTACTGAAGCAAAAGTCCCTCTACCATTCTAAATTGATGCTTTGCAATTTATAAATCTTTAAAGTTCTTTGGAGACAACCATCAAGCCTTAATGCAATTGTTCAGGTTTAGACCTTCTTTACTGTCTGATGCCTACTTTCTATATACTTTGCCATTCTGTTCCATATATTTTTCCAGAGCCCACATTTATATGCATGTACGGCTAGATATATGGGTGGTTATATAGATTTGGATATTGATAAATATTGTGTGGGTTTACATCATACCAAGTAGCATAGACATATACATATGTTGGTGAGTATCTATCTGTTATCTATAGTCTCAAAAATCTTTTTTTTTTTTTTTTACATTTTGCAAGACAATGGGGTTAAGTGGCTTGCCCAAGGCCACATAGCTAGGTAATTATTAAGTGTCTGAGGCCAGATTTGAAATCAGGTACTCCTGACTCCAGGGTTGGTGCTCT